>NW_006921666.1:3652744-3653859 GCF_000298275.1 Orycteropus afer afer | reverse complement strand
TATTTGACTGTGCAGTTCATAACAAATTATGGATAATATTGAGAAGAATGGGAATTTCATAGTACTTAACTGTGCTCACAAGGCACTCGTACATAGTCCAGGAGGCTGTCATTAAACAGAAGAAAGGGATAATGCATTGTTTAAAATCAGGAAGGGAGTATGTCAGGGTTGTAACCTTTCACCATACTTATTCAATCTATGCTGAGCAAATACTTAGTTAGACAAGCTGGACTATACGAAGAAGAATGTGGCATCAGGATTGGAAGAGTCATTAACAACCTGCAACATGCAGCTGATACAACCTTACTTGCTGAAAGTGAAGATGATGTGACGCACTTACTGATGAAGATTAAAGACTATAGTCGGCAGTATGGATTACACCCAACATAAAATAAAAATCCTCCCAACTGGAACAATAAGCAGCATCACAATAAATGGAGAAAAGATTGAAATTGTCAAAGATTTCATATTACTTGGATCCACAATGAACACCAAAGGAAGCAACAGTCAAGAAATCAGACATCGTACTGCACTGGGCAGGTGTGCTGCCAAAGACCTATTTAAAGTGCCGAAGAGCAAAGATGTCTGAAGACTATGGTACGCCTAACCCAAACCATGGAACTTTCAATAGCCTCATATGCATGTGAAAATTGGACAATGAATTAGTAAGACTGAAGAGTTGATGCTTTTAACTTGTGATCTGGCAAAGAACATGCAAAGTACCAGGGACTACCAGAAGAACAAACAAATCTGTCCTGGGAGAAGTGGAGCCAGAATGCTCCTTGAAAGTGAGAATGGCCAGACTTCTCTCATCTACTTTGGTCATGTTATAAGAAGGGGCCATTTCCTGGAAAAAGATATCATGTTTGGTAAAGTGGAGGGTCAGCAAAAAAGAGGAAGACCCACAATGAGATGGACTGACGCAGGGGCTGCAGTGATGGGCTGAAGTATATGAAGGACCGTGAGGAGGCAGAGTTTCATATGTTGTACAAAAAGGGTCGCTATGAGTTGGAGCTGACTTGATGGGACCTAACAACAACACAACAGGAGTCCCTTTGGTCCCATGGGCCAATAAGAAAGATTCCAAAAACTTCAGGCTTGAACACTGTAAATGG
>NW_006921666.1:3629948-3652349 GCF_000298275.1 Orycteropus afer afer | reverse complement strand
AAGTGCTGTGTGCAAATGCTGGCATTTCTCTCCATAATGCTGTCTACTCCGTGCAGTGTGTACTGTGGGTGCCACAACTAAGCACTAGTATTTTCTTTGCCTGCAAAGGATATGAGTGAGTCCTTGTGAAAGCAAAACTACTCACTTAGGACAGATTAAAGCCTGAAAGTTGTTTATGATAAAAATCTTCAAAATCCAACTCCTGATATTAATTTTTTCATTGATTTTTAAAGGCTTGGGAATTGTGTCCTTCACAACTCTGAATGGAAGTATCTCTCTCCATGGTCAGGCCTTTCTGTCCTCCTTCCTTTCCTATACTCTCATTTCCACCAAATCTGAACATCAGTCTCCTGTCCTGAGAATCCCATTCTTTCAGTTATTTGAGTGCTGCCTGTTTCCTCTCCCTTCTGAACCTGAACCTCTTAATCAATCACTGCAATTACTCCACTGGGACCTTACCTGCTAACATCCTTTTGCTATCTTGCAAATATTCAATTGCATCTCACCCTCCAGCTACTGTTCTAAACCTTCACCATTTATCTCAAGTTCTCAGTCTTGCTCTTATTCCCTTTCTAGGTCAACAAGAAAATCAAGGCCTGATCAAATGATCCAGTGAACAATTTCAAGTTTTCTCTAAGTATCTCTACATCTTTCACCCATCTTCGCCTTTGGTTTCAGAAGTACTTCTTTCCACCAAGGCTAATTCCGTACCCCAACTAGATCCCATTTCCCTGACACAGCATCCGAAGCCTTCCTCCATTAACAATCTTTCTTCTCCTATACCTTCAAGTTTCCCTCTGCACTTGTTTCTTCCTCCTGACCTGTGAACACGTTCAGTACTTCCACGTTAAGAAAAAACAACAAAACACATTTTACCACTCTACCTCCCACTCAAGCTAAGCCGCTTATATCCCACCTCTCTACGCCATAGCTTTTCTTTCCTTCACAATTAAGCTTCTGAAAAAGGACTCACTATTTGCTGTTCTCAGCTCTGTTCTCTCACTGCAATCTGACTTTTGCTTATACCACTTTAACAAAACTAGCTTCTTGGTTTCAATCATATCTCTTAATTGTCAAATCCTAGGCCTTTCTGCCATGGTTTCCAATAGCACTTTCTTCTGTTCCTCCTCACATCTCTAAGCTATTCTGTGCCCCTTTTCCGCTCTATTTTCTTCATCCGTGTTGATGATTACTAGGGTGAATGGCTTTCTCTGTTTTACATTTAAAAAAGCACATCTGTTTCCACTGCTTCACTATGACCTTTAAGTAACTCCCATATCCCTCTCTAGTCCTAACTCTGCCCCCAAGCTCAACTGTCTATTTCCAATGGCATGCTGGACATCTCCACCTGGATTCACAGTATGTCCCAAACTACTAACTCATTGTACAGTAGTTCATTCTTCTCCATTAATTCTTAATTCCATTTAAAGCCTCAGTATTATACTAACTGTCACTTCGAAATCTGTGGATACTCCTTCAACTTTTCATCATCTTTGGTCATCAAACCCTGTTGAAATGTCTTCAGAATTTGTCTTTTCCAGGCCTTTTCATCTTTTGCTAGGAAAATTAAGCTAACTTCTTAAGGGTGCTTTCTGCAATTTATTTTTGCCACTGTCACAAAACTCATCTTTCTAAAGTTAAAAATCTCACAAGACTTTTTGGAAAGATATTAGAGTAGATAATCAGAATCTCCAGGTGGAAATTTTTTAAATAATAGACCCCCTGTCCTAATATACTATGGAAGAGAAGTGGCATGTATTGTTCAGGTGACTCGAAACATGATTCAGCAAACCTGAACTACTTATCTAGTCTAATTCTCTCATTTCCAGACAAAGCACACATCAGACAGTAACAGAATGAGAAGTAGGGTCCAAACTGATTTTCAACGCCACCAGCAGTGTCTGAGCATATGTTTCTTCCAATTCTTGATACTATAATGTATGACCATCACATTTTTGAAAAGAAATTAGACAAAGAACAAAAAAAAAGACCTCACCATTATTTTCAGGATGATTTATTAAAGAGATTTGTGTGAGTTATTTCAGAAGACGACAGCTGGGGTTTCTACAGTCATGTGTCAAAAGGAAAATAATCAATTATTCAAAAATACAGACTAATTTAGTAAAAAATTGTAAGCTCTCTATGCTAATTTCACTCAACCACAACCTTCCTCTACTTCTAAAGATGACAGTACCGAAAGCTTACGAATGGGGTTTTGCTCACTGCTTCTGCCTATATCCCAATATATAGACCAAGATGGATTTAAAGGAAGAAAATCATTGAAATGTACCTGACCCAAGCCATCTTTTTTTCCAATTGCCTAACATGCATGCAAAAAAGCTGGATAATGAATAAGGAAGACCAAAGAAGAATTTATGCCTTTGAATTATGGTGATGATGAAGAATACTGAATATATCATCGACTGTCAGAAGAATGAACAAATGTGTCTTGGAAGAAATACAGCCCAAGTACTCCTTAGAAGCGAGAATGGCGAAATTCTGTTTTGCTTACTTTGGACTTCTTATCAGGAGGGACCAATCCCTGCAAAAGAACATTATATTTGATAAAGTAGAGTGTGAGCAAAAATGAGGAAGACACTCAACGGGACTGACTGATACAGCAGCTACAACAATGGGCTCAAACATAACAACCGAGGATGGTACAGGACCAGCCAGTTTTTGTTCTGTTGTACATGGGGTTGTTGAGTCAGAACCAGCTTGACAGCACCTAACAACAACTTCTCTTTCAGGTTAAGAAAAACTTCTCTATTTCTCATCAAGAGTCAGCATGACAGTTTCCAAAAAATGTACTAACAGAGCTACTCAAGTCCAAACAGGGCACACAGAGCTTAACTGGCACTGTTCTAAGGATGTTTCATGTATCATTTTGTTTAATCCTCACAACTATTTCGTGAGAAAAGGACTATTAGGAAGCACAGAAAGGTTAAGAAACTTGCTCAGGATTACACAGGCAGTAAGTGGTAGAGTCAGGACTTGAACAATCCAAGCAATCTGACTAAAACTAGCACTGTATATCAACTAACCCCTTTATACTCTGGCCCAACCCACCTTTCAGGATTGTTGTTGTGTGCCACTGAGTCGAACCCGACTCATAGACCTCTCCTTGGGTTTCCAAGGCGGTATCACTACAGAAGTAAATTGCCCAACCTTCCTTCTGAGGAGTGGCTAGTGGGTTTGAACCACCAGCCTTCTGGTTAACAGTCAAGTACCTTAGGCATTATGCTACCAGAGCTCCCCTTCCAGGGTTATCTCTTGCTAATTCTTTCTATGACTTCCAGGAAGTTTTTTCCATAATGTAACCCCAACCTCATCACGTAAGTGACCCTCTACTGTATTCCTCTATTTCATAAAATCTCTATACCTACACCTGCTAAAATGTATTTAACTATCTGTTTGTATGTTTATATATTATGTTACAAATTCCCTGAGGGCAGGAATTGTGTCCTATTTGTCTCTGAATCTCGAATACTCAGCATAGTGTTTGACGTGTAGCAGAAACCCAGCAGACATTTGTTGAGTAAATAAACACATGAATGTACATACACTTTGTGCTCCATCTGAGCTCATAGAACACACTCTGTCACAAACATTGTTTGCTCATGCTGCTTTCTATACCCAAAACTGCCTGCTTGCTTTCTGACTAGCAAATTCCTAATAATTTTTAAAGACCAGTTCAAATGGAGAGAGAGAAAAAAGAGAATAATAGACTCAATTAAAAAATAATTTATTTTCTTTGACATCTCCACCCTATCTGGAAGAATAATCATTTCCTCCTCTGTGCTCCCACAGTGTTTTTCCAAACATCCATCATAACACTTTCTGAGCTCTGTTATAATTGTGCTTGTAGATACTGAGTTCCTGCCATTGACCATACACTCTTGTAGGCAGGGACACTGTCATATTTATCTTTTTCCCTCCAATGCCTAGCACTATGCCTGGCATATAACTGGTCCTCCACAAATATTTGTAGAATGAATAAATGAATCTTAAAAGAACATTAAGGTACAATCATCAGTTCTTCTCATGAGGAACAACTGACTTTTCATAAAACAGCTACAGCACTGTCTTCATCTAGAACAGAAGTAAGGAGCTTTCACACTGTTATTTTTTCTCAGGATACTAGTGGTCCTCAAAGGAACTTTAAGTACATAGAAAAAGGGGCTAATGCTGAATGCAAATGGA
Source organism: Orycteropus afer afer (assembly GCF_000298275.1). NCBI lineage: Eukaryota > Metazoa > Chordata > Mammalia > Tubulidentata > Orycteropodidae > Orycteropus > Orycteropus afer. Next base: position 3,648,146 of record NW_006921666.1, on the reverse strand, counting down.
CCATCTGATGATTAATGAGGATGAACCTAGTATCTCAGCTACGATAAGCAAGTTCTTAAAATGGATCTTGATTTAATATAACTGTCAAAGCATCTGTCCAAATGCTGTCTGGGGAAAGAAAATAATTTTGCTGTTATTTGTGTGAGAACAAAGAATGAAAAAGAAACAAACCAGTCAAAGAAAAGTGAACAAAATCAAAGACATATGGAAACAATTAGTTCAAAGGACTAATGGACCATCTGAACCTTAGCCTCCAGGACCCTGAGATTCAAAGAACTAGATCATGGCCCAATTACCACTACCAACCACTCTGAAAGGAATCACATTAGAAGGTCCTGTATAGAGTGGGAGTAAAATGTGGAACAAAACCCAAAATCACAAAAAAGACCAGTCTTACTAGTTGGATGGAGACTGGTGGAACTCCCAAGACTATGACCTTTAGTCACCCTTTGCACCTGGAAAGGCTCAATTTTCAGCTATGTAACAGATAGGTCTACAAGGTGAACAATACTCCTTAGAACAATTAACCCTTCAAGGTCAAAAGGGCAAGAAGCAAGAAGCCTTCTGAAGAAGTAAGAAAGGAGAAGTAATGGAAATGAGAAACACAGGGAAGAAGTGGAATGAGTGTTGGTATATTGAGGGAATTGTAATCAATGATAAACTGTTGAATGGAAAGCTGATTTGCTCTATAAACTTCCAACAAATCACAATAAAAAGTTAAAAAAATGTATTACTTTGATTGCATTGTTATAAAGTAGTTCCTTCAATGATCTGTGATGGTCCGACTGAATATTAACACTTTTAGTATACATGCTGCTGAAGTGAGTGCTGAGTATTAACACTTTATTGTGACCAGTAAGACTTACCTCAGGAACTCCTTGCTCTGTTCCCACAGATCTTGGGTCTCTTCTTTAGTCATGTGTTTGTCCAGGTTGCATATGTTGGGTTTCTGGGAATACAACTTAAGGCACTGCTTCACCCAGTGCCACTGGTAACCTGGGAGGAAGGGGTTTGGGATAAAAATAAATCCTATACAAAAGAAGAATGGAAAAAAGAAGAGGGAGAAATTTTCTATCAGTTATTCATATAATTTCTTTTTGTTAACTCCTTATACTTAGTACTCTGTTACTTATACCTCCCCCCACCTCCTTTTGATCATGCAAGTGAATGAAAACCAGTTTTAAGGAACGTTAGCAAACTACCACTATTCATTGACGCATTTCTGGTTTCTTAGGTTATTCCCAAGAGAAACCAATATTCTACAAGGTTAACTATCAATTATAATTTTATTTATTTATTTAAATTACCCATGTTACCCTGAAGCAAGCTTTAGAATGGAAACTGCCAAAGTCTTCCCTCAAATTTTTTCTGGGTATATCATTTCTAGTGTCATCTAAGACTTTACTAACTCCTTACTTCATTTACCTCAGGTACAGAAGCCTAAGTGTTGGCACTAAATTTAACTAAAACTCAGAAGTGAAAGTCATCACCTGGTGAAAGTAGTGCTGGTAATTAATCTATTGTCTGTCAGTTTCAAATGTACCCAACATTTGCCATCATAATGTAGAGGTGGCATTCTGTAAACTATATTTCTCCTTTGCCAGCTGTTAAAACTTGCCTCGACAGGGGACCTCAGTGGAAGCTGGGGGGTAGAAGTTAGCTCTGTTTGACAGTTCTTCCAAATCATAAGAACCAGCCTCACTATGTCCTTTCCTCAGAAGTCTGAGTCCTGTGTCTATGGGCTGCTCCTCCAAGCTTCTAAAATTTACCAACTGCAAACTTTTCCATTCTTCCTCCACCCTGCAGTTGTAGGGATGGTTGGTGCTTCCTGTTATCTGTGTGATCTCTCAGTGTTCTCTTTTTGCCTTTTCCATTTCTAATACTCGGCTAACAATTCTTTATATTAAATTATCTCAGGTAAAACAACTCGTGTGATTTCTGCCTCCTGACTGAACCTTAACCGATAAACCAGGGAAGAAAGATAAGCATTTCTTCTCAGTAAGGTACAATGTAAATAACCACAGCATGTGTACTGTAAAGATCTTTGTACTTGGAGGGGGGGATTGGGGCAAGAGATCCCGGATAGAGTGAGAGAACAATGTGGAACAAAACTGAAAATCTTAAGACAAAAGACCAGGTTTGCTGGTCTGACAGAGCCTGATGAGACCCCTGAAACTATGGCCCCTAGTTACCATTCAGGTCTGGAACTGAACTCACCCCTGTGGCTCCCAGCCAAACAACAGACAGGCACATGGGGTGAACATTTATTTACATCAGGTAAAAACACTCATTGGAGTGATCAATTGTGGGAGAACACAAAGGCCGTATTTCCACAGGGAGACAGCTCAGGGCTGAGGTGGGGGCTGGAGTACATGGAAGGGAAGCACACAGGGAAGAGGTAACTACAGGGAGGAAGTAGGAAGAGAGCTGTTACACTGTGGGGAATTGTAGTCAATGTCAAAAAACAAAATGTGTATGAACTGCTGTATGGAAAATGAATTTGCTCTGTAAACTTTCACCCAAATCACAATGAAAAAAAAAAAAAAATCTTTGGGACCTTGAAAGTAACCTAACTTTTTTTTTTCCTCTAGAAAAGAAGAATAATTAGATTTAACTGGAATTCTGTGAATCGTAAGTGTTCATTCATTGATGAAACATTCTAAAAACACTATGTTATCAGATACTTTTTCAAGAATTAGGGATCAAGAGAAGAAAACTTTGTCCTTAGCAAAGAAACTGGATATGGAGCAGTAGAATCAGTTATACAGTTAACTTTTCTTAGAAGCCTGGTTATAAAAGGAAACAACAACTGAAAGGTAGTCACAGGAAAATAAAGAATTAAGAGAGGAGCTTATGGTTTTTAGAGACTGGTAAGACGTTCCATGCTCATGTAGTTTGGGAAAAAAGCCAGCAGAGAACTGCTGAAGATAAACCAAAACTAAACTTACTGCCATCAAGTTGAATCTGACTCACAGCAAAATGTCCTTGGGTTTCCAAGGTAGTGTTTCTATGGAAGTAGATTCCCAGTCTTCATTCCGAAGAGTGGCTGGTGGGTTGAAAATAGAAGGGAGGAAAAAGAACAGAGCAAGGTCTTGAAAGCTGGGAGAGGTAAAAGATGAATTAAGAGGGTGTAATAGTTAGAGCTTTGTGTCAACTTGGCTGGACCCCAGTTCTGTGTGGTTGTTCCCATGATGGGATCAGATGACTGTGTGCTGAGTGGCCAGTCTGCCCAAGGGGAGTTTCCCTAGGGGTGTGGCCTGCTTCCAAGATATCCGGGGACATCCTGGGAAGAGAGACCTTCTTTGAGGGATTGCAACCCTGATGTGCTGACTACAAACTTCCTTGAGTGAGCAGCCCACCACTCGGCCTGGAGATCTTGGAGTCGTCTTTCATTGGAGTCAACAACCAGTGTGCTGCCTGCCAGCCTTGAATTTCTTGGCTCCCTGCGCTTGCGGAAGCTAAGGCTGCCGCCAGCCCGTTTCCTCCAGGGACTTTGGACTTGCTGGCTTCTATACGTTTGTGAGCCATTTTCCTAAGATAAATTTCTCTCTCTATATATAAATATATACATAAGCTTTGCTGGTTTTGTGTTTCTCCAGAGAACCCAATCTAACACAGAGGGTAAGGCCAAGAGACTCTGAATGGAAGGAATTCCTCTTCTAGGAATGAAAGATATGAATAAGAATGTTGTTGTGTTGTTGTTAAGTGCCGTCGAGTCGTTTCCGACTCATAGCGACCCCACGCACAGCAGAACGAAACACTGCCCGATCCCGCGCCAGCCCCACAATCCCTGCTATACTTGAGCCCATCCTCGCAGCCACCATGTCAATCCAATGAATAAGAATATTTGCTTCTAAGTCTGAGGGCCACTGGATGTGGAAGTATTCACACTTTATGGACTCAGTTGTACCAATCAGACAGACAGCAAGGTGATCTGTGCAGGAGGAGGGCAGGAACAAGAAGGAATCAATGAAAGTATATCATTACGCCTCAGTGCAATGTCCTCTATATCACTGCAGAAAGATACTAAAAGTAGATGAACAAACACAAGCATTCCTGAGTTAAATGCTGGCAATTATTTGAAGGCCTTCAATTCCTGGTTGGAATCCAGATCTAGTCTAGACCAGGGATCAGCAAAGTTTTTATGCAAAACACTAGAAAGTATGTATTTTATGCTTTGTGGGCTATATAGTCTCTTTCACACTCAACTCTGCCATTATAGCACAAAAGCAGCCACAGCACATAAATAAATAGGCTCAGCTATATTCCAATATGATTTTATATACAAAACAGATAGTGGGTTTGTGTGGACCTCTCTGCTCTACATTATTTACAATAATAGCACATATTATTGAAATGTCCTCCAGGAGAAAAGTAAGACATGGGGCTGGGATAAAAAAAACCCCAAAAAACTAAAAAAAACTTTGGCATTACTAATTTACTCTTTCTTCTCTTTGGTATGTAATTAAACATAGAATAATGATAAAGTTTACTAATAGGTATTAACAATAAATTAGCTAATTCTAAAGTTAATGAACCCAACCCATCAAGTAAATTCTGACTGCTAGCAATCCTATAAGACAGAGTAGGACTGTCCCATAGGGTTTCCAAGGCTATATATCTTTGTGAAAGCAGACTGCCTCATCTTTCTCCCATGGAGCAGCTGGTGGGTTCAAACTGTCAGCCTTCTGGTTAACAGCTGAATGCCTTAACCATTGCACCATCGGAGGGCCTTACTAATTACAATAAACAACAACAACAAAAAAAACCAAATTCATTGCCATCCAGTTGCATTTGACTCATAGCGACCCCCATCAGGTTTCTGAGGCTATAAATCTTTATGGAAGTAGATTGCCCAATCTGCCTTCTGTGGAGCAACTGGTGGGTTTGAACTGCTGACCTTCTGGTTAGCAGCCAAATGCCTTATCTACTATGCCAACAGAGATCCTTACTAACTACACTAGCTGCTAAAAATAACTGGATGCTTATTAACATAACCAGTATGCTAGAAACCTTATACTATCTCATACATCCTCAATAATTCCATGACAGCTATTAATTTCATTTTACAGCTAAATATTTCTGCTGGTCCTTTTTCATTTTGATGTGAAGGTTTATCGTTTTTCTTTGTGGTAACCCTGAAATTTACTGTTTTCTTCCTAAGTTTAGAACAGTCTGTTCTATCTTGCAGTTGTTTTGACTTCCCTACCATCTAAAAGTTCTTTAACTACACAATTTTTTCCCTCTTTTTGGTTTGTAGTTGTCCTCAATTGTCAATTGCTCTCTCTCTGGTTCCCTGTTTACAATCTTGTAGGTTTATTTACTTTGGATACTTCCATAGCTGGATTGGTTTTTGGGTTATGTCATCATGTGCATTAATGGTCACTTGTTTGCTGTTGTTACTTCTCTGTCCAAAGGACTCCCTTTAGCATCTCTTGTAAGGTTGGTCTGGTTTTAACAAATTCCATTTCTGCTTATCTGGAAATGTCCTAATTTCGCCATCATACTTGAGGGACAATTTTTTTGGGTATATAATTCTTGGTTGGAAATTTTTCTTTCTTTTTCCAACCAAGAATTATATACCCCAAAAAATTGTCCCTCAAATATGATGGTGAAATTAGGACATACCCTCCCACTTGCCTGCATGGTTTCTGCTGAGAAATCCGAGCTTAGTCTTATTGGTTACCCTTTGTAGGTAATTTTTCATTTTTCCTATGCTGCTTTCAGGATTCTCTTTGTCTTTGGTTTTAGTGAGTTTGATGATGCTATGTTTTGGTGATTTTCTTTTGGGGTCTATCCTGTTTGGGGTTCGTTGGACTTCTTGAATGGATTTATTCCCATCTTTCATACCAGGAAAATTTTCTTCCAACAAATCTTCAACTTTCTCTGTGGTTTTATTTGTCTCTTCCTGTTCTGGAATTCTGATTACATGAAGGTTATTTCTTTTCATGGTATCCCACGTGAACCTTAGGTTTCCTTCATTTTGATTTGATCTTTTTTCTGATTGCTTTCCAAAGAAGTATTGAGATATTTGCCTGCAATCTCACTAATTCTGTCTTCCATCAATTCAATTCTACTCCTTTGCCCATCCAATGTCTTATCTATTTCTGAAAATTTAGTATTAATCTTCCAGATTTCTGTTTGTAGATTTTGTATCAGTTCTAATTTTTCATTTATTTTGTCATTTTGTTCTTGTATTATCTTTCAAAATTGTTCTAGGGTCTTCTCTGTGTTTTCCTTGATCTGTCTCTCAATTCATTGAAGATATCTAAACAGAATTCTTTTGAATTCCTTATCAAGAAGTTCCAATGCTTCCTCAGGGATGTGTTTTGGGTCTTTATCCTGGTCCCGTTTCTCCTGCTTTATCTTGCTTCTTTGTGTGCACTTTGATGCTCTATTGTCTCTGAGGCATTGTGACGTTTTTATGTTTAAATTTAATTGGTGATTGTATGTTGGAGTGACTTGCCCATGATTTTCATTTTCTTTGTTTTGTTTGTATGTTTTCTATGTAAGCAGGGTACTGCGCTGTGCTCCTCTATTCACTAGCTGACAGCAGTTATATACTCACCACCTGTCTCCTTTCCCATTGTCAGCCTCCTGTATGACCCTGCCATCCTCGGGAAATACAGACTATTCTTAGGTCCCTAGAATCCGAATGAGAATGCTGTCACTTTAAAATACAAAATGGCCACCACCTGTAAAGATTAAAAATGGCTGCGCCCTTGGTCACTTCAAATATCCAAAATGGCCACCACTTGTAAATAATCAAAATGGCTGCACCCACTGGAAAGTGCAAAGTCCACAGCTCAGGTTGTCTCCCTCCTTGGTGTTTACCCTCCTAGTCATAGGCCACCAGTGCAGTCATCCCTGCAGCCTTTGGTAATGAAGGCTGATTTTCAGGTCAATTTTCAGGTCCCAACACCACTTGGAAATATTCATGCTGTTGGTCCCATCAGAGTAGCTGACAGTCTACTGCTCCGACTGTTTCCATACTCACTGCTTTTGTTCAGGTTTTTCCACTAGTTGGTGCCTAATCCATTTCTGTATACTTCCTTTCAAAGTTCAGGGCTCCAGGATTATCAACGTATCTCTGTCAATTGGTTTCTCTTTTCTTTGTTGAAGAGGGTCTGTGTAGCTTGTTTGCCTATTCCTCCATCTTACTGGAAGTCTATACTAACTAAATCTCATTAAAAGTATTTAATATTTTAAGACTAGACTCTTGCAGATATAGGAAAAATCTAGACTGCTTAGAGATGTTCATGAGAAGACAAACTAGTCTTCCTAGCCCACAGGATGACTATTAATAGCATATACTGTGAACAAAATCGAATGATTAAAAGTCTGTTGGTACCACAAAAATCCTATATAGCCAAAGATTTTTACCCACCAGGAAAAAAATGGAAATGTTAGTGAATTCTATTTTGTAGGGAGAAAACTATATGTTAATATACAAGGGGAAAAAAAAAGAGGAGACTCAATTGTAAAAGGCTGATTGATAAAGGTATTTAAAAGATGTGTAAAGGATCAGAGGCACAGAAATTCACCTTAATGGTCTGGTTTAACCACTCGTCTGACTCTCTAAAATGTCCTCATCCAGCCAGGGGTTCCTACTTTTGCATTTCATCACTAAAATTCTCCAAATAATTTAGAAAAATGACAGAACTCCTAGTGATTTTGATGAAAAGGATATTAAAAACAAAACAAAAATCCTACCATCTGCTATCACCATTATCTCACAAAATAAACAGTATTATAATACCCTGAAAGTACCAGATTAAAGGAATTTCTGATCTAGTCCAAGCTTGAATAGTGCCATGGAATTCATTACAGGAAGCCCATTTCAGACAACTGTTAGGCAGTTAAATTCTTCCTTCTACGGGGTTAAAATCTGCCTCTCTTTAATTTTCATGGATTAGTCTTGGATTCTGACTTCTAGAACACTATTCAGTTTTAATTTTTCTTGATAAATACCTATAGCTTTATAGCCAACATTTATTGAGCACTTACTATATACTAGTCATTGACCTAACCACTTTACACATTGTGGTACAGTAAATTACTTAATATAGCCCATCTAACCATAGCCTGAGCTGTGGTGATACAGAGGTTAAGTGCTCAGCTGCTAACTCAAAGGTCTGCAGTTTGAACCCAACTGTGCTTTGTGGGAGAAAGATGTGGCAGTCTGCTTCTGTAAAGATTATAACCTTAGAAATCCTATAGGTCCAACAAGGTCACTATGAGTGGGAATTAACTTGATGGCAATGGGTTTAGCCATAGTCTTTGTAACGCCCACTAAATGAGTAGGTGGGACTATGCAAATGAGGTGCTTGTGACCCACCAAAGGGATTAGATAGCTTGCTAGTAATATAAATAAGGTGCATGACACCTCTGAAGGGGTGGAACCATGCAAATAAGGTAGATGGAACCCTACTGAGGGGACTGGTCAGTTCTCCAATCTCACTAGGATTAAAATGAGCCAATATAGAGAAGATTACCACCAAGAAGAGATGGGAGTGGAATACCTCCTTTGGACATGGGGTCCTGTACTGGGAACTTCCTAGACCCAAGGGGGGGGGGAAGGGAGGAGGGAAGGAGGGAAGGAGGAAGGAAGGGAGAAAGACCTATAACAATGAAGATAGTGAGAGATGATGGTGAGAAGCAGCAGAAAAGAAATGACAGGAGCAGAACCTGGAGACCAGCAGGAGATGGTACGGTGGCCTTCCTAGCCCACAGAATGACAAAGTAGAGCACATTAGGGCAAGAGGCTTGCTGATGGAGTGGGGTGTCTCCAGGCACTTGGTGGAGCTAGGCTAGCTCATCCACAGAGTTAACAGTTCTAGAACTCAGCCCAAGAAGGCCCCAAGCAGGGCAAAGAGGGAGAGAAGCAGCTGTCCTAATTAACAACCATATTCTGATTTGTTCCTGTTACTTCCAAGCTGATCCTGAGTTGTAAGTTATTGTTCTTGTTAGGTGCCCTTGAGTGGGCTCCAACTCATAGTCATTACATGTGCAACAAAACAAAATACTGCCCAGTTGTATGCTATCCTCACAATCCTTGCTGTACTTGAGCCCATCACTGTAGCCACTGCATCAACCATCTCATTGAGGGTCTTCCCCATCTCTGCTGACCCTCTACTTTACCAAGCATGCTATCCTTCTCTAGGGACTGGTCCCTCTGACAACATGACCAAAGTACATGAGATGGAGTCTGGCTGTTCTTACTTCTAAGGAACATTCTGGCTGTACTTCTTCTAAGACTGATTTGTTCGTTCTTCTAGCAGTCCATGGTAGCATGGTATTTTCAGTATTCTTCACCAACACCATAATTCAAAGGCATCAAGTCTTCTCTGACCTTCCTGATTCACTGCCTAGCTTTCATGTGCATATGAGGTGACTGAACATACCATGGCTTGAGTTAGGCACACATTAGTCTTCAAAGTGACATCTTTGTTCTTCAACACTTTAAAGAGATCTTTGGTAGCAGATTTGCCCAGTGCAATATGATGTCTGATTTTCTGACTGCTGCTTCCATGGGTGTTGACTATGGATCCAAGTAAAATAAAATCCCTGACAACCTCAATCTTTTCTCCATTTATCATGATGTTGCTTATTGCTCCATTTGTGAGAATTTTTGTTTTCTTTATATTGAGGTATAAGCCATACTGGGCACTGTAGTCTTTGATCCTCATCAATAAGTGCTTCAAGTCATCTTCACTTTCAGCAAGCAAGGTTGTGTCATCTGAATATTTCAAGTTATTAGAGGTTCTTCCTACAATCCTGATGATGTGTTCTTCTTCATATAGTCCAAGTTCTTGGATTATTTGCTCAGCATACAGATTGAATGAATATGGTGAAAGAATACAATTCTGGTGCACACCCTTCCCGATTTTAAACTATGCAGCATCCCCTTGTTCTGTCTCAATGACAGCCTCTTGGTCTATGTATAGGTTCCTCATGAGAACAATTAAGTGTTCTGGAATTCCTGTTCTTTGCAATGTTATCCATAATTTGTTATGACCCACACAGTTGAATGCCTTTGCATACACAGGCAGACATCTTTCTGGTATTCCTTTCTTTCAGCCAATATCCATCTGACATCAGCAATGACATCGCTCATCCCACATCCTCTTTGGAATCCAGCTTGTACTTCTGGAAGTTTGCTATCAATATATTGCTGCAACTGCTTCTGAATTATCTTCAATAAGATTTTACTTGCATGTAGTATTAATGATATTGTTTGATAATTTCCACATTCTGTTGGATCAGCTTTCTTTGGAATGGGCACAAACATCTCAGTTGGCCAGGTGGCTGTCTTCCAAATTTCTTGGCATAGATGAGTAAGTGCCTCCAGTGCTGATCCATTTGTTGAAACATCTCAGTGGGTATTTTGTCAACTCCTGGAGCCTTGTCCTTTGCCAATTCCTTCAGTAAAGTTTGGACTTCTTCCTTCAATACTGTTGGTTCTTAATCATATGTTACCTCCTATTACTTCCCCAAAAAAACCCATAATTGTGAGAATGGTCCACAAGGCCACTGCAATGAGTTCCAACTCAGCAGAGAAGTAGAGAATGCAGCAGGAGGGGCGGCTGGTGTCAGAATTGGTAAAAAGGTTGGCAAGAGGAGATATGTCTGACTTCCACTTCAAGGAATCAGCCTGGCCTGATGGTACTGATGGTGACTCCCCCCTTGGTGAAGTTAGAGGAAGTCACACACCACCATTTTGATACATGTATAAAACCAAACAACTTCCATCCAGTTGACTCGACTCCTAGTGTTCCTATAGGGACAGAACAGAACTGCCCCACAGGGTTTTCAAGGCTGTAAATATTTATGGAAGTAGGCTGCCTCATCTTTCTCTCAGAGAACAGCTGGTAGGTTTGAATGGCCAACCTTTTGGTTAGCAGCTGAATGCTTTAACCACTGCATTACCAGCACACCTCTTACACACATATAGTCACATTTAAAGAGCTCTGGTGGCGTAGTTCCTAAAACACTTGACTGCTAACTAGAAGGCTGGTGGTTCAAACCCACCAGTCACTCCTTGGAAGGAAGGTTGAGCAATCTACTTCCGTAATGATACCACCTAGGAAACACAAGGAGGGGTTGCTATAATTTGGGTCTGACTTGATGGCACATAACAACAACAGACACATTTAATCCTTATAATAACCTTAATAGATGGGTTCTATTTTTATGCATATTTAAAACATGAGGAAATGGTGACAAATAGAGATTAAGAAACCTGCGCAAGATCGTATAGTTAGTAGGTATAGCCAGGATATAAGCCTGGGCCACTTGGTAAGAATCTATGCTTTCACTACTAGTCTGTATTGCTTTCATTCCTCTACTGCATATAATAACTTTTCAAATATTTGATGCTATCATGTTCCTTAAGTCTTTTCTTCCCCAGATTAAGTTTCTGATTTCCAGATCCACTATCTTCTTGTTCACTCTCTTAAAGAGAGGCTACAGTACGTACATTCAGGTTCCTGCAGAATAAGTAGGATATAGAAGTAGACGAATCCTCCTGATCAAATCAGAGTGAAGGAGACTGTCATCTCCCATGTTTTGGACATTCTTCTATCAAATGCAGCTAACAATGACAGGGAAGATAGAAGAATTTCTCTAAGGACCTAAAGAAGTTCAATGCAAACGATGTGGTTTAAGGCTCAAATCCTAGAAAACCTTAAAAAGCAAGCACACCAATTTGGACACTGCAAAACCAAAGTGCAGTTGTTAACTCTGGTATATGCAGTCTGAACAATCTTTTAAGGCATAAAAGCAGATTAACAGAGAAACTCAGCTCTGAAAACAGAAGCTAGAGCTGAAAGTTAAAGGATAGTCTTCAAAAACAAAAACTGTGTAAGACTGCTGGTGATACATTCTTCTATGGAAACTCATGGAGAGCAATGCTTTCAAACAGAAAGGCATTATTCATCTGTTTCCTTTGTGAATTCACAGTGCAGAACTAAAGTACAGATTGTCCTTTATAAGAAGTATTAAAACTTTCCAAAAAGCCCATTGCCACTAAGTCGATTCTGACTTATAGTAACCCTGTAGGGCAGAGCAGAACTGTCACAAGGTTTCCAAGGTTGAAGTCTTTATGGAAGCAGACTGCCTCATCTTTCTCCCACAGACTGGCTGGTGGGTTTGAACGGCTAACCTTTTGTTTAGTAGCCGAATGCTTAACCACTATGCCACCAAAGCTTCTTCCTAAAGCTGTTACACCTTCCCATATTATTAATAATTTATTTAAGTGATTGTCATGAAGTAAGAACTACAACATAGTAGACTGGCCCTTTACCAAACATTCAAATCAGAACAACAATCTTTTTTGAGATTTTTCTTGCTTTTGACCCATATTTGAAATCAGAGATGCAATATTAACTTTATGTCTCCTAGAAAGAAACAAAGGAGGATAGATTGTCTAACATTACTTGGCCAACTAAGGCTTACCTTCTAAACAGATCATAATAATTAATCTATAATATCCCAATGATGCTAGAAAGAAGTTTAATAACATTATACTCTTCATTATTATCTTGATTTCTCTAACTGTAAAGTGAGCTACCAAGTATCACTAAAATACAGAATTCTAGACTATTTATTTACTCTATCATGACTTTTGATCTCATTAACTGTAATTCTCTTTTCAAATGCTCAGCTTTGATGCTAACAGCAATTTTCAAGTTGTTATGCCATTTGGGAACGTAGAGGTTTTGTGCGTGGAGTGGCAATTATGAATTACTCTACCCTTTAAAGTGGTTCTTCTGCCAGAGTAGGTGTTCAGAGCTGTGGCAGGGAGCCCAGAGGAAAAGTCCTGATTCTTGATTTGTACCTGGCATGCCATTTACTGCCATATAAGGTAGATATTGCTGACTCCTGTTTTATCCTTTGGGAAAGACAACCCAATGCTCCATAAGTGGAAACCTTGGACAAGACAGAATTTAGGACAGGTTTGGGAGTGGAACATTTGTGAGTATTCAGTTTTCTTCTTTGTCTGTGTGCTTGTTCACAGCTCCTGAAATTAGACAAATGATTCCTGCACGATTTCACCTCTGAGGTCTGCTGCACTCACCAGGATAGCCTTCAAGTCCATAGGCTCGCCACTTGCTGACCGGCTGAAGTCCTGCTCTATGTGCATCATGCTCATTGACTGAGGACACATTTAGCTGAGACCTGACCACCTGGCAGGAAGGAAACAGAAATCAGAGGGCTAAAGCTATTTTACAGATCAACTCTGGGAACTACTAACCTTCAAAGACATTTCTGGTATAGGGCAAAGCTAGTAGTCAGAAGTCCAGGGTCCTACATAGTCTTAGCTCTACCATTTTCCAGATTTAGGCCCTTAAACGTGTCACTTAACCTCCCAGAACCGCAGTTTCTTCCACTATATATTAACAAAAACCAGGGAGCTGCATTTAAGCTAAAATTAAGATAAGTAGCTCTGGTGGCATAGTGCTTAGGCACCTGACTGCTAACAAGAAGGCTGGCAGCTCAAACCTACGAGCTACTCCTCAGAAGGAAGATCAGGCAATTTACCTCTGTAGAGATACTGCCTCGGCAACCCAAGAGGGGTCTCTATGAGTCGGATTGAGTTGATGGCAGTAAATCTGGTTTTTGGTTTATAAAGAGAAAACTTTTGCTCTATTATTAAGTAGGCTGATTTGGGCCTTCAAGAGTACCTTTTCCTGATACCATACCTTTGATTTCTTATAGGACTCTGAATCATCACAGCTGTTTTGGTCTACTGGAATACCCTAAGCCAAAGTGCTGTTCATTTTGGCTAGGGTTAGCAATACTGCTTTTGAGGCACTTATAATATATATGTCAAATGTTTAGACCACAGAGCTGTGAGTAACAACAGGCTGAGAAAAGGGAAGAGAATGAAAACAGAGTGCTACCATAAGACAGAAAACATGTTCCAATAAAAAGCTAGGAATCCTGTTTTGCTAAAGGTACAATCTTTGCTCTTTCAGACCAAACTTCACACTGAAGCTTGAACTTTCGCTTTTGATTTATTCTTCCTTAGAAATTCATTCATTACTTAAAAATGAAGTATTTTAGGGGGGCTGATGACGTTTTCTCTACACATATGACTATCTTATGGATGGGTCCTTAAATTGGTTAAGAGATTCAATATAGTCATCAAAATAAAGACATTAAGAAGCAAACAAACATTCTTCTTCATGAATAATAAATTTACAGTCTGGCTTTTCTTAGAACACACCAAATGTTCTCTTCCAAAAACATATTATCTTTTTTCCTATCAACCTCTCCCAGTGTGGGAATTTCCAGACAAAATACCAAGTGACTGATGTATTAAAAATACAAACAAACCTTTTGCTGTCCAGGAGATTCTGGCACATGGTGACTTTACAAGTCTCCCAAACTGTGCTCTATAGGTCTTTCAATGCCTGTGATCTTAAGAAAGGAATCCCTTTAAGCACTTGGCTGCTCACAGAAAGGTTGGCAGCTCAACGCATCCAGAGGTGCCTCAGGAGAAAGGCCTGGTGGTTTGCTTCTGAAAGGTCAGTCAGGAAAACCCCATGGAGTGTCGTTCTACTCTGAAACATGTGTGGTCTCCAGGAAGTGGGATGAACTCCATGGCAATGTTTTTTTTCCTCCCTAATCTTAGGGAAGTAGATCTATGTGTGGATTTGAACTGCCAACTTTTCAGTTAGTAGTCAATCAGAAAACCACCGTACCACCCAATTCAGCAATGCCCTCAGAGCTAACGTCCATTATGCCTATCAGGTATCTTGGAATAGCGACTTTATTCCTTTGTAATTTGCTACTTTTAATCTGCTTTGAGCTGAGGAACTAAACACTGATATTCTCATGTAACTCAACACATACTAAATTTACTCAGTGTTTACCATGTTTTTGGTTTGCACTGGGCTGTTAACCTAAAGGTGCTGGTTCAACGTACCCAGTGGCAGAAAACCAAAACCACTGCCACTAAATTGATTCCAACTCATAGTGACTCCCACTGGGTTTCCAAGGCGGTAAACGGTCTCATCTTCCTTCGGTGGAGCAGCTGGTGGGCTTGAACCGCCAACCTTCTGGTTAGCAGTCAAATGTCTTAGGCACTGCACCACCGCCTTACAGTTAGCAGAAGTCCTGGCAATCATCCCTAAAAGATTACAACCAAGAAAACCCTGTGAAGCAGTTCTACTCTGTAACATAAGGGGTCACCATGTGTTGGAATGAACTCTACAGCAAGTGTGCTATTTATTTACTTTGGTTTTACTATGTTTTAGGTACCATGGTAGACATGCAAGGTCCTGTTTTCAGGCATTTTACATTATAAAAATTTGTTAGTATTATAGTCATATTTGGGTAACAGGAGCTGAATGGAGGCCTGAGGGGCTCTCCATGTGTCAAGCATATTACCTTTGGAGTACAGACTTTTTTGTTATTTTTACAACTCTGAAATCACTTTTACTAGCAATGAAGTTTCTGAGAAGTTGAGGTCTAGATAAATACAGTTGGTGCTGGATAGTATTCCAATTTTATTGAGCTTGGAAAACTTGGAAAGAAGGCCTCATCTTTGGACACCACCATTGGCAAACAGTGTTGTATTCTGTGTTAAAGCGACTGTAAAGAAAACATCCATAGTGCTACAGATGTGGTTTTATGTACTCCCCGCCTTCCCAGTATTATGTTCCATTTCTTCAATTTCCACGGGAACGGGCTCGGATCCCAATCCCAAATACACTCGAGTGCTTATAGTTTACTTTCAACTTGGAGCTATTATCTTAGATTGCTCCAAGATCTTCTTTCTGAAAAGTCCAGAGAAGATGGGACCAGTTTTATGGGCAACTGCTTAACTGACAACATAGGAACCGAGTTCTAAGATTACTCGCGTGGTTTTTAAAAGATGTGGACTACTCGTCCAAAGTCTGCGAAGATGTTCTACGGGGTTTTGTACAAATGGAAGAACTCTAAGTGAACATCTAATTCCCATTAAAGAATTAACACTAATTCCCATTTTTTGACCGTCAACAGTAATGCCCAAGTGGAGAAAAGCGCAGCACAGCCCTTCATCGCCCAAGTGTAATGCTTCCTGGGCAGTTAAACTCCGCGAACCAGGAGAGCGGGGACAGCTCAACAATCGGTCTGGAGGCGAAAAGATACGAGTACTTTGAAGCCTCTCCGAGAGGCAAGGCGAGGTGCGCGCCGCTCCTCACTTCGTACCTTGTGAGCACCTGACCCCCGGGCTATGGGGGCCGACGAGAAGTCGATGACCCCTCCCAGGTCCGCTGTCCCGGGACGGCTTTGTCGGTAGAAGCGGAAAAGTTTCCTAAAGGCGTCCTCTCCCGGATCCGCTGCCAACGTCGCCACAGAACCCACGGCCGCCGCCATCTTCCCCATGTCGCTGCCTGGAGTCTGCTAACCTGGAAGCAGATTCCCATACTCTGGACGAGGCAACTTCTTCCGGGGTTGCGACCCCAGGTCACGAAGGTCTTTCAGTCTAAAGATGGCGGCTTCGGCAGTGAGGGCTACTGTAGCCCTGCGTACCAACATTGGACGATCCATTGCTTTTGTCAGAAAAATTCCCTGGACCGCATCATCGAGTGAGTATGGGGGAAGTGAGAAGGGCGGAATTTTTAGGCTTAAGAGGTCCTCAAAAGCTCTGCTTCGTGCCGAAGTCAGCGTGGTGGCTGCATTGGCAGCTTGTTCTTGGTCAAGTCAATGAGCCGAAAATTTTGTTTGCAGTTAACCAAACTTACTAAAGGAGCTTTTAAGGCACGAATTCATGGTTTCCTGTTTTTCGAGGTGATTTTGTGGAAAGGTGTATTATTCGGGAATTTTCACTTAGGATTTAAGAGGCATTATTTTTACTGGATGAATTCTTGGAAATGCGAAAGATTAAGTGCAGTTGTTGACCTAAAGGTTAGAAGCACCTCGGAAGAAAAGCCTGGCGATCTGCTTCCTAAGAATCAGCTGTTTAAACCCTGTGAAGCACAGTTCTGCTTGGACACACATGGGGTCACCATGAGTTGTAATTGACTCAACAATATCTGTTAATTATTATTTTTTTGACTGCGGCGTGGAAGGTAGATTCAAGGTGGCAAGATTGGAGGCGAGAAGGTGAGCTTAAATTCAGTTTAAGTAATTTAGGTCAAAGATAAGGGCCTGGAGTAGGGCGATGGTGTTGTTGTTGTTATGTGCAAGTCGAGTTGACCGGACTCATAGTGACCCCTCCTTGGGTTTCAGAGGCGGTATCACTACGGAAGTAGATTGCCCAGCCTTCCTTCCGAGTAGTGGCTGGTGAGTTTGAACAGCCAGCCTTCTGGTTAGCAGTCAAGTGCCTTAGGCACTATGCTACCAGAGCTCCTGGGGCAATGGTAGAAGGGTGAAAAGTAGCAGGTCAGATCCACTTACCATAAAGAAAACAAAATTAATATGTTTCATGATGGCTTTAGTGGTGAAGAGTATGTAATGAGGGAGAAGGAGGAATGACTTGTAGGTTTTTAGCATGGATGAGTTGTGTGGTTAGAATGTAGGAGGAACAGAAGATGAGGATTAAACTTTGGATGTGTTGAGTTTGAGAAGCCTTTGAGATTTTAGCCAAGCAATTGGACAGAAGTTGCATATCATCATGTTTGAGAGGTGGACTGGGAAACCAGACTGCTTAGGGTAGAATCCCAACTCAGTCTCTTAGTACAGTAATTTTAATGTTGTTGTTGCTGTGGAGCTTGGGAAAAGTGTTTACTCTTGTGCCTTAGTTTCATCATCTGTACAATGGAGTGAGCCAGCCACTCCTTGGAAGGAAGATGGGGCAACTACTTCTGTAGTGATACTGCCTCGGAAACCCAAGGAGGGGTCGCTATGAGTCGGGGCCGACTCGACAGCACATAACAACAACAACAAACCTCATAAGATTGTTGGGAGAATGAAATGAGTTTCTCTGTAAACTGCTTGGACTTGTGCTAGACATAGTTGTTATTGTTGTTAGTGCCTTCGAGTCGACTCCAATTCATAGCCACCATATGTACAACAGAATGAAACACTCCTGGTCCAATGCTAGCCTCACAATCTATGCTATACCTGAACCCATCATTGTAGCCAGTGTGTCAGTACATCTCATTGAAGGCCTTCCCCTTCCTCACTGACCCTCTACATTACCAAAGATATTACCCTTCTCCATGGAATGGTTCTTTCTCACATGATCAAAGTAGGTGAGACAAT
>NW_006921666.1:3622623-3624563 GCF_000298275.1 Orycteropus afer afer | reverse complement strand
CTTCATATGTTTGTTGGCCGCTTGAATATCCTCCTTGGTGAAGTGTCTATTCATGTCTTCTGCCCATTTTTTAATTGGATTGTTTGTCTTTTTGTTAGAACCACCAGCTTTCTGATTAGCAGTCAAATGTCTTATGAGGTAATTGAAAATACCATGAGTTGGGTTAGGCGCACCTTCATTTTCAAAGAGACATCTTTGCTCTTCAGCACATTAAAGAGGTCTTTTATAGCACATTTGCCCAGTGCAATAAGTCATCCGATTTCTTGACTGCTGCTTCCATTGGTGTTGATTGTGGAGCCAAGTAATATGAAATCTTTGACAACTTCAATCTTTTCTCCATTTATTGTGATGCTGCTTAGTCGTCTAGTTATGAGGATTTTTGTTTTATGTTGAGGTGTAATACATACTGCCGACTGTAGTCTTTAATCTTCATGAGTAAGTGCTTCAGGTCATCCTCACTTTCAGCAAACAAAGTTGTGTTGTCTGCATATCGCAAGTTGTTAATGAGTCTTCCTCCAAACCTGATGTCTTGTTCTTCTTCATATAGTCCAGCTTCTTGGGTGATTTGCTCAGCACACATGTTGAATAAGATGGTGAAAGAATACAACCGTGACACACTCCCTTCTAGATTTTAAACTGTGCAGTATCCCTTTGTTGTGTTTGAATCACAGACTCCTGGTTTATGTTCAGGTTCTTCATGAGCACAATTAAGTGTTCTGGAATTCCTGTTCTTCTCAATGTTACCCATAATTTGTTGTGATCCACACAATTGAATGCTTTTGCATAGTCGATAAAAGACAAGCAAACATCTTTCTGGTATTCTTTGCTTTCAGCTGAGATATAGAGTAAGTGCTCAGTAAGTGACAGTTATTTTCATGACTATTAAAATTGAAGTTCATGGTAGAGACCCTAGGATGGAAATAGTGGATCAGAAGAATCGGTACTGGTCTCTCTCCCCAACATTGGTTTTTGTCAACTGTAGTTTTGAGATGAATTTTTTTTTTTTATTTGCTTATCAAAATTTAAAAACCTGTGGTCATTTTTTGTAGATTCATGTATCAGCCTCCTTAAAACAAATGAACCCAACAAGGGTTATGCTTCTCTTTTGGTTTTTGTGGTCCAGGTGTGAGAAGTAAAATGGGAACTAGATTGTTTGTCCCTCACCTTCATAATGTGTAGTGGGAGAAGACCAAGCCCAGGTACAAGATTCTCTTAAGCTCTGTGAAACTTTGTGGAAAGGCTGAGGTGTTTCACTCACGTGTTGCTGAGGCATTATTTGGAAAGGGAAAAGACAAGTTTCCAGACCAAAAAGGGCTTACTTAAAACCTTTAAAGAGTCTGCGTAACATATCGCTTTGGAACACTCTCAGTTCATTCATCCATTCATTCAGCAAATATTTAAGGAATATTTATAAGGAGTCTTGGTGATGTAACAACAGTTAAGCACTCAGCTGCCAACCTAAAGGTTGGAGGTTCGCATCCACCCAGAGGCTCCATGAGGGGAAGACCTGACAATCTGCTTCCATGAAATTGCAGCCAAGAAAACCCTGTGGGCAGTTCTACTCTGTCACATGGGGTCACAGTGAGTTTGAATCAATTTGTGGGCATTGGTCTTGGTGCTTGCATCTATTTTTCTGAAATAATTACAGGTGATTTGGGAAAAAGATTACCTTCTACAGCTAGTTTGCTTTGGAAGTCAGTATTTTATAGAAGTTTTATTACTTAGTTTAAAACATATGTATTTAACACTATTTTATCTTCCACTTACATTTTCTGTGGGAGCTCTGGTAGCATAGTGCCTAAGGCACTTGACTGCTAATCAGAAGGCTGGCGGTTCAAACCCACCAGCCACTACTCGGAAGGAAGGTTGGGCAATCCTACTTCCGTAGTGATACTGCCTCGGAAACCCAAGGAGGGGTCGCTATGAGTCGGGGCCGACTC
>NW_006921666.1:3617473-3622373 GCF_000298275.1 Orycteropus afer afer | reverse complement strand
CTCCTTGGGTTTCCGAGGCAGTATCACTCCAGAAGTAGATTGCCCCATCTTCCTTCCGAGGAGTGGCTGGTGGGTTTGAACCACCAACCGTCTGGTTAGCAGTCAAGTGCCTTAGGCACTACGCTAGAGGAGACTTACAAACAATAAATACAGGCAGTTGAACCAGTGACTTTTAGAGGAACTATGGGCAATAAGTAGGCAATATAAAAATGTAAATCAGTGAAAGTACAAGTACTGTAGATATTCAGAAGAGAAAGAGATCATATAGTTTTTTGACTTTACATGATTCACTGCTGACACCCCACAGGTCTAGTACATTGTCTTACTGCATTAGGAGCCCAGTAGTATAATAGTGGATGTATATGGTTTGGGTTTCAAAGGATAGTTAAAATTTAGGCAGGAGAAATAAGATTACTGACAACATATGCAAAGATAGGAATCCACAGAACAGTTTACTCAGAATTCATTTTGTCGTATTAGAGGGCAGCTATAGGCCAGCAGTGAGAGAGAAGACAGAAAAAGTATGTAGGGGCAACTCAATAAATTTTCAAGTACCAACTATGTAGCTTTTAAGCTACAACCTTTTAAGTTATGAAAAACCAGTAAATTGGGATTTTATTTGGAAATCTCGAGTGTAGCTGGCAACACACTATATTTTAATTGTTTTACCTGTTTTCATTCTGGACTGTGATCTCACAGACAGTGATTATAAGCCATACACCTAGCACAGTACCTGGTATTATGAAAACCCAAAAAAGCAAACCCATAGCCATCAAGTTGATTCAGACTTATAGCGACCTATGGGTCAGAGTAGAACAATCTTTACGGAAGTAGATTGCCTCATCTTCCTCCCGTGGAGCAGCTGGTAGGTTTAAACTTTTGGCTAACAGTGGGGTGTTGACCATTTGTGCCACCCAGGGGCTTGTTGTTAGTGCCACTGTTACTTCTAAATCTTAAGGCTCCAAGGAAATGCACAGTCGCTCCTGTTCATAGAAGTTCAGGAACTCTAGAACCTGTTTCAGCTTCATTCTGCAATCTAGGATGGGCAACACAAAATACATTAACTACCTTTATGTGTTTTCTACCTCCATACAGGTGAGCTGAGAGAACACTTTGCACAGTTTGGCCATGTACGAAGGTGTACTCTACCTTTTGTGAGTATTAAAAAAAAAAGTAATGAAGTAATGTTCTCTTTTACGCTCCATTTTATTTTAAATCAAAATATATCAACTTAATGAACAATGGAGTGAGGCTGTTCAGAGTCCTTACTGATAAAATTACAGGTGGTACTGATTAAAAAATAAAAAGCTTTATCAAAGGTATTTGTGTTAGTTTTTTATTGCTGTGTAATAAATCACCACAAGCTTCATAGCTCTAAACTGCACACACGTATTATCTGTCAGGTTCTGTAGGTTAGCTGCTGTTTGAGGTCTCCTATCTTGCAATCCAGAAGTCAGGTGGGGCTGTGGTCTCAGCAGTGGCTGTGCTGGTGGAAGGACTTCCAAGCT
The DNA here is from genome assembly GCF_000298275.1 of Orycteropus afer afer. NCBI lineage: Eukaryota > Metazoa > Chordata > Mammalia > Tubulidentata > Orycteropodidae > Orycteropus > Orycteropus afer. Next base: position 3,620,865 of record NW_006921666.1, on the reverse strand, counting down.
CCCTCACGTTGCAGGCAGAATTTGCTTAGTTAGCCACTCCAGTACTCTCTTCTTGCTGGCTTTCTGCTGAAGGCTGCTCTTAGCTTCTAGTTGCCACCTTCATTTCTTTGCCACCTGGCCTCCCTGTAGGCTCGCTCATAGCTTGACAGCTTGCATCTTTAAATCCAGTCAGGGAGTCTTTATCTATCTTGCTAAGACAGCATCTTATGTAATGTAATGTAACCATTGTTGTTGTTATGTGCTGTCGAATCGGACCCGACTCATAGTGACCCCTCCTTGGGTTTCTGAAATGATATCACTACAGAAGTAGATTGCCCAACCTTCCTTCCAAGGAGTGCCTGCTAGGTTTGAACCACCAGCCTTCTGGTTAGCAGTCAAGTGCCTTAGTGACATTCTGTCACCCTTGCCATATAACCTAATGGAGGGAGTGATACCCTGTTGCCTTTGCCATATTCTATTGCTTAGAAGCAGGTCACTCACAAGTCCCACCCATACTGAGGAGGAGAGCATTATACAGGGTGTAACATGGAGTGAGTAGTATGGACATCATTTTAGAATTCTACCTACTATAATATTACAATAGGAGCTCTGGTAGCACAGTGCCTAAGGCACTTGACTGCTAACCAGAAGGCTGGCGGTTCACACCCACCAGCCACTCCTTGGAAGGAAAATGGGGCAATCTACTTCCGTAGCGATACTGCCTTGGAAACCCAAGGAGGGGTCACTATGAGTCGGGTCCGATTCAACAGCACATAACACCAACAACATAATATTATAATAAGGATTTACTAGAATTACTGGGTTTTTGGGAGTGTGATATGAATACAGAGTTTACACACACTTCACTGAAGCCACCTTTTTCTTCGTGGTAATTAAAAGTCTGTAGTAAAATATCAACCTAAAGTAATTTAAACTCAACTCATGGTTTAACTTGTTACTTCCAGAGATGTAAAAGATTACTCATATCTAGGGCTGGTGACGGTGTAAGGAGAGTGGTACTCAGATAAGTGAGAGAAGTTTAACTGGTACCTTTAGTTCTGAAAGGTAGTTTGGAATTTGTATTTGTTTTGCTCTAATAATTCCATTTCCTTTGGAAGCAAATCACCAGGAACTTAAATAAATTAATTAAAAAGAATTTATTCAACAGAAATGCATGAGCAAGAGTGTTCAAAGCAGCCCTGTTTAATAATATCAAGTAATTAGAAAGACCATAAATGCTTATCAGTGGATTCATTATAAATAGATCTTAATTTATTAATACAGTGTAGTTCTATGCAGTTGATTAAAGGAATGAGTGATAAGAAAAGCTTCCTATAGGTTTTTTTTACTTGATTTGGGTGAAAGTTTACAGAGTAAATTCATTTTCCATACAGCAGTTAATACACATTTTGTCTCATGACATTGAAGGAGCTCTAGTAGCATAGTGGCTAAAGCACTCGACTGCTAACCAGAAGGCTGGCGGTTCAAACCCACCAGCCACTCCTCGGAAGGAAGGTTGGGCAATCCTACTTCCGTAGTGATACTGCCTCGGAAACCCAAGGAGGGGTCGCTATGAGTCGGGGCCGACTCGATGGCACATAACAACAACAACAACTTCCACAATGTAACAGCTCTCTTCCCACTTCCTCCCCATAATTACCGCTTCACTGTTTCCTTCCCTCCCATGTACTTCCGCCCCGAGCTGTCTCCCTGTGCAAACACTGGCCTTCTGTTCTCCCAAGATTGATTGCTTCAAGGAGTGTATCTACCTGATGTAATTGTTCACCCCATACGTCGTATTTTTTTGTTTGGCTGGAAGCCACAGGAATGGGTTCAATTCCAAGCCTTTAGGATGGCTAGGGGCCATAGTCTCAGAGGTCTCACCAGGCTCTATCAGACCAGCAAGGGTGGTCTTTTTATAATTTTGCACAAGGGGAAGTAGCAAAATTGTTACCACTTTTAAGCCTAGGAGCTCTGATGGCACAGTGCCTAAGGCACTGCTAACTAGAAGACTGGCTGTTCAAACCCATCAGCCACTCCTTGGAAGGAAGGTTGGGCAACCTACTTCCATAGAGATACTGCCTTGGAAACCCCAGGAGGGGTTGCTATGGGTCGGGATTGACTCCACAGCATTAAGTTTGGTTTTTGGTTTTTTAACTAAAGTCTGAAATTAGTTAAGGTAATATTTATCTTCTTTCTGATTTTTCATTAGGAACATGTGATGATAATGTTGGTGTGGTGGTAGTGATGATGGTGATTGGCCTCACTAGAAGTGCCATTTGAGGGTTAATTTTTTAGTTTCTAGAAGTGAGGAACAAAGAGTCTTTCTTAGGATCAAAAAGTGCCCTTACTGCTATTGCTGTTGTTTGCATCTAGAGGTATACAGAATGCTCATTACCCATATTTTACTTCTCCAACGGCAGTAGAGAAGGGCATGAGGGCAGTATCCTTTGACCTTCTCCAGCCTCAATAGAATGACTAGCAGCAGCCCAAATCTGAGTCCTGTAAGGCAGAAGTCAGGCATGCTGCCACCCTCCAACTTTCTTACAAATTCTGACACCAACCGTCTCTCCCATGGCACTCACTCCTTTTCTGCTGGGTTTGATCATTTGTTCCAGTGGCCACACAGTACTCACAGACAATACTCACAATTATGGTTTATTGGGGCAGCAACAGGTTACAATCCAGGTTCAGGAATGTGCTCAGGATACAATTCTTTGATCAGGTTAAGTCTCCCCTCTGCTATGCCCAGAGGCACGCCTCTCTTTAACCCTGCCATTAGGTGCTCCCAGGTGGCACGCCACTCCACCAACAAGCCTCCTACCCAGAGGCACTCAGCTTTCTTGGTCTGGGGCTGGGATGCCCACCACTCTCTTGGTCCTGTTGCCGTCATCTCTCTGCCATTGTCTCAGTGCAGAGATCTCAGGTCCAAGGATGTACTCCACTCTTGGCTCTTCTCTGTCTTGATGGTAGTTAAGATTACCCTTTCTGCCTCTAACCAAAAAGACCCACTGCCATCAAGTTGATTCCAACTCATAGTAACCCCCCCTTGGGTTTCCGAGGTGGCAAATCTTTATGGAAGTACGTTGCCCAGTCTTCTGGGGAGTGGCTGGTGGTTTTGAACCGCCATCCTTCTGGTTAGCAGTCAAATGCCTTAAGCACTATTCCACCAAAGCTCCTTTCTGCCTCTTGTTGTTATTTGCCATCAAGTCGGATCCGACTCATAGTGACCCCTCCTTGGGTTTCCAAGGCAGTATCACTACGGAAGTAGATTGCCCAACCAACAAAAAGATTAACAATCCAATTAAAAAATGGGCAGAAGTCAAGTAGACACACGCCCTGGAGAGAACAATCATGGGAGAAGGAAGGGCTGCTTATGCACAGGGAGATAGCTCAGGGTGCAGAAGAGTATG
>NW_006921666.1:3603012-3616963 GCF_000298275.1 Orycteropus afer afer | reverse complement strand
CAATCCCATTGTTGTTGTTATGTGCTGTCAAGTCGGACCCGACTCACAGCGACCCCTCCTTGGGTTTCCGAGGCAGTATCACTACGGAAGTAGATTGCCCTATCTTCCTTCTGAGGAGTGGCTGGTGGGTTTGAACCGCCAGCCTTCTGGTTAGCAGTCAAGTGCCTTAGGCACTATGCTACCAGAGCACCCAGCAATCCCATTAGTAGGTATGTATCCTAAAGAAGTGAGAGCCAGGACAAGAACCAATATAGGCACACCCATGTTCATCGCAGCATTATTTACAATAGTAAAAAAGATGGGAACAACCTAGGTGCCCATCAGCAGAGGAATGGATAACCAAACTATGGTACACACACACAATGAAATACTATAGAACACTAAAGAATAATGTAGAATCTGCAAAACACCACATAACACGAATAAGCTTAGAGAACATTGTTCTTGTTGTTATATGCCACTGAGTAGGACCCAACTAATAGTGACCCCTTTGGGTTTCCAAGGTGGTATCCTTACGGAAGTAGATTGTCTAACCTTGCTTCTGAGGAGTGGCTGGTGGATTTGAACCATCAGCCTTCTGGTTAGCAGTCAAGTGCCTTAGGCACTATGCCACCAGAGCTCCTTTTTTTGCCTCTGGAGGGGCTCATTTTAAGCCTACAGGAATGACAAAACTGACCCATCCCATTAGGATCCCATACACCTTATTTCCATGGTTCCACCACCACAGGTTACCATGCACCTTATATACATTACTAACAAGCTATCCAATCTTCTTGATAGACCACAAGTACCTCACATTTACATAGTTCCACCCAGTCATCTAGTGGGTGCCACAAAGACCATGGCTAGAAAAGCCTTACCAAGTAATTCATTGCACCACAAAAAGCAAGAATGTAAAGTTTAATACAGGGACTAAACCTTGGGAAGTAGGAAGGTGATCATACACTAAATTAAGATTACTTACTTTTAAAAATGTTTATAATCTCATTCTGGGAAACAAAAAGCTGATAGTTTGATGCAGAGCTCATGGAAGCTTTCTATATTTTGACTTTTTAGGACAAAGACACTGGCTTTCATAGAGGTATGGGCTGGATTGTGTTTTCTTCAGAAGAAGCGCTTCAAAATGCACTACAACAGGAAAATCATATTATTGATGGAGTAAAGGTAAGTCCTATCATGAGGTTTCTGCATCCTAATTAAATAGGCAGACAGTGTGGAATGACTGACTTTGGAAGATTTATGGTTGAAGCAGTTTAAAAGTGGTGGTGGTATAGTGCTTAGTTCTAAAACGCTTGGGAAGACCCGTTAGTGTTAGTAAGGTATATATAACATGAACAGTGGAAGAACAATCCACTGTGTGACCTTGAAAAGGAGCCCTGGTGGTGCAGTGGGTGAATGCTCAGCTGGTAACTGAAAGGTTAGCAGTTTGAACCTACCAGTCACTCTACTTCTGTAAAGATTAATAGCCTTGGAGACCCTGTGAAACAGTTCTACTCTGTCCTGTAGGTTTGCTGTGAGTCAGAATTGACTTGGGAACAGGTCTGGTTTTGATTTTTAAGTTTTAAATGAAGTTGAGAAACTCTTATGAGGAACAAGGAATATATACTATCCTCTTGAGTTATTGGTGGTGACTTCCTACTGAAAAGGCAATTCTAAAGTGGTAATTTCAGTTCTAATGTTTTTGCAGACATTGCCTTTCTGTAACTATACTTATTTTATTGTTGTCAGCTCCATGTTCAAGCTCAAAGACCAAAAGGTTTGCAAGTGGATCAAACATCTGATGAAGAGAAAGATTTCTGAGACTACTATTCCTTATTAAAGTAAACCTAACTAAAACATTTATTTAAATGTTTTTATTTGAAACAAAGATTTGTGCCAACCAAGAGCTTCCTTTCCCCACTCCAAATTAAAACAGCACAATAGGGCAAACATTCATTAGGTATAACAGTTCCATGTTGTGAACCTCCTCCTCCTCATGGTGGTTGGGGTTACTTTACTTCTAAGCAGTCTTTCTTCTGCAACACTAGCCCCAAACTACTGGTGTAACACAAAGGGAAGTGGTCTTGATTTCTTGTGCTGGACAATATGTTCTATAAATGCTGAAAGGTGAAGCACAAACACAACCCACTCTTAAAAAAAACTAGTTCAAAGTAGAATTTTCCATCCCCTCTTTCTCCTGTAATAAAAAGTAGCATTGGGATATGACACCCAGATTTGGTTTTCATCCCGACCATTTACAAAGTATTCCCCCATATGACTTGTGTCATTAGGGTCCTAGATCATAGTTCATTCATGTTGAAGAAAGGTATTTACTCCTTCCTCCTCTTCTTGCCTTCATGTTCATGTTCCTTGGGGCGACTGCTGTCTGAGGGTCTTTTAGAGCCACCATGCTGTTTGGCTTCTTCCAAAAACTTGTCCAAACCAAAAGGATCTTCTTCAAACTGAACTGGTCCTTCTCGGCCCCTCTGCCGACGGTCTGAACCAGAAAACTCTTTATCGGGGACAAACCTAGGGAAAAAGATAAAGCACTATGAACTACCTTATTTTCATTGATGTAAATACAGAAACTGAGTTGTATGCCTTGGTACCTGTTGGTCTTTATTCTGGCTTCTAGGTCATCACCATACATGTCCTTGTCCAAATTTTTACTGGGCCTATAAATACTCTGGGCCATATCTTTCCCACCTCTCCAGGCTTGATCATAAACATTGTAAATTTCATCTTCTCCACCTGCAAAACCACTGTCCATACCCTGTGGAAAAATAAATAAATGTATGTATGATGATTTATTCAGAGTTGAATCTGATCACATTCATGTAGCCCACCCTTCTCATTTATAGCTCACATTTTTCAATAGCTCAAACTTCAAATTAAAAAGTTCTTCATTAAAAAAAAGACACAAAGTCTATAAACTTGTTCATGTCATCCTTGAGTCTTACCCAAGCCTTAGATTAAATAAGGTAGTCTTAAGTTTGCCTACTTTGCAAAGTTATCTTTAAAACTCTAGGGGTTGCTACTATAAGCAGGTACTTAACAACTGCAATTTATATAGACATGGAGGTAAGAAGATGGAAGAACTATACAACATTTTTCTGATGCCATTCAGAGCAGTAACATGATGCCCCTTAATTGCTCAAGATCATCACTATTACAGTATGGGACAATCAGGCTCAATGAAATCTTAACAAGAAACAAATGTGTTTCATGTATTTGCATATGCCTTTTTTAGAAAAATTTTCATCCCGACTTTTAAATGACTTAAGCCTGTAAGAACTGACTGTCTTGAAAATAATTTACTTATGTGGAACTTTATCTCTAACCCACTTTGTTTAGGTTCCTTCCACTAACTGAGAAGGTCCTGTTGCATAGTGGTTAAGAACAAACTTTGGAATGAAGGCACCACTGATTTAATTCCATCGCTTACTAGCTAAGGGATTAACCACTGTGTGTGTCAATTTCCTCATCTATAAAATGAATGCGATTCATAGGGTTTTTGTAAGAAATAAGATAATAGAAGTGGCGTAGTGCTTAAGGCATTTGACTGCTAACCAGAAGGCTGGAGGTTCAATCCCACCAGCCACTCCTCAGAAGCAAGACTAGGCAATCTACTTCTGTAGCGATACTGTCTTGGAAACCCAAGAAGGGGTCACTATGAGTTGGAACCGACTTGACAGCAGTGAGTTTGGTTTGGGTTTTTTTTTTTTTTTTAAAATAGAGAAAAGACCTAGAACAATGCCCGGTACATAGAAAACACCCAGGAAATTTTTATTACATGCAGTTTGTTTAACTGTACTCTGCTTATTGTGCTTTGCAGACACTGCACCCCCCCACACACACACACAAATTTAAGGTTTATGCCAAACCTGCTTCAAGCAATTCTATCAGCAGCATTTATCCAACAGCATGTGCTTACTTTGTGTCTATGTCACATTTTGGTAATTCTCATAATATCTCTAACTTTTTCATAATGCTATTATATACTTTAGACTACAGTATAGTGTAAACATAACTTATATGTACCATGAAGCTGAAAAAACTGTGACTCGCTTTATTTAAAGCTTTACTGCAGGGGTCTGGAACTGAACCTGCAGTATCTCCAAGGTATGCTTCTATATGAAAAAGCTGGCTTAAATGCTACCTTCCAATCTTCCTAAAACCTCCAAGTCATTAATATTTCCCTCCATATTCTAGCAGTAACTTACACTTTTATACTCTTACCACATTCTGACTTTGTCTTAATATATATGTCAGTTTTCTCCAGTAGACTGGGGGTTCCTTGCAGGCAAAGGCAGCATCTATCTGATCTCACAGTGATTTAGGCACAGTAAGTAAGCAATGTTGGGTGAATTAAAATACAAATGTACTTATTTCAGAGCTAACCTGTCCTAGTTAATGACAACCAGTACTAGAAACCAGATTTCCTGACTATCAGCCAGGTACTTTCATCCAGTTTTACAGTTTAAATTTTTAAAGACTCCAGGTTGATGTTTTTCTTTCATTGGGTGCCCTCAAGTTGATTCTGACACACAGTGACCCTATGTGGCAAAGCAGAATGTGAGGTTTTTCTCCCATAGAGTCACTGGGTGGGTTTGAAACACCAACCTTTTTGTTAGCATAGCATAATAAAAAATTCAAAGATCAACATAAAATAACCCAGGAAGTATTATAGGACACTTGGCTCTATTCTAAAAATAAAACATATAATAATGATTCACATACCAGAACCAAGATTTACACCCTAATTTTCATTTTCTTTTAGTGTCTCAAATCCTAGCCAGCCAATTGTAAGAGGGCAGTTGTTTCATTTTACCTGTTTTTTTATGTTACAATCTGCAACTTCTACTTTTTTCTGTCACCCTGCCAGCATACCTTAGGGTGATCCAAGTCTATAATATGTTAATTTTCCTTTCCCTGAGGACTTGTACTCTTGCCAGTATACAAGATATGCTGTTTCTAAACTTTCCATACCTTGGATTGGTTGAAGAGCCTTTGGTCATACTGAACTTCGTTGGAAGTCCGGGGATTGGGCACACCAAGAGCAATGACTTCACTGATATCTCGATTTTCATTTCTCTGCAGCTTTGACCTGTTTTGAAATACAACATCACTAACAGAAAACTCTATACAGACAAGCTGAATATTTCAATTTAAAGTCAGCCAATCTCAGAAGGAAAGGAAATGAGAATGTCATGTTCACATCTTATGAACACATATTCCCTGATAATACATAATCAGGTTGGCAGCCCTTACAGTGTATCAGATATATGATTATTAGAGGAGGTAGGGTTTACAATTTGGCTTTCCTGTTAGCTCAAAAGAATAGCCAAGACACTCATTCTTGTCATGGGATTCTTTAATACAAGCAATCACAGCACATGCTGCGATAGCAAATTGCTGTGGTCTACATTTGCTATTGTATAAGGGGGACAGAATGCAAATTTGATGCATTATATGGATCCTTTTCAATAAACTAGAATCAGGTCTTTTTACCAAAGTGTAGTAATTTTATTCTCCTAGAATTTTAAGAAAAACGTGCCAATGACTGGATTGGTCAATATGATTTCTGACATTCAGACTCAGTTCCCCTGCTGTTTCTGTGTGAATGCAATCCAGATCACAATGAAGCCACAATAACTGTCATCATTTATGTCACTTAAGTTCAAGTCTTAAAATGATTGCTCTAGACGGTGTGATTTTCATTCACTCGCAAGTTCACAGTTGTTCTATGTTATCAACTCTCAGAGCCATTCGTTTTAAGGTCCTAACTTACCTACAGAGCAACTTTATTTGAAATTTCAAACCAAGGGTGTCATTAACGGTACACTTTCACACTTCATTCCTGTTTCGTTTACAATGTACATTTACCCAAAACTTCATGACTTCACCTATCCAGGGAGATGAAAAATGCCAAGTAAAACAACAAACACCAGCAGCAATCTCTTTTCATGTTTAAGACCGGACTTAGAAAAAAACAGATTGCATCAGCTCATAGGATTATCAGAGCATGGAAAAGTGCTCGTTTGTGAAGAAAATGTTTTATATTTACATTTAATTCCCACTCAGAATTCTACTTCCTTACATTTCTCCTCAACTTTTCAGCAATCTCATGTCCTTAGTCTCTGGGGAACCACACACTTCCATGATCCCTACCTACTTTATTCTATGTTCCCATATGTGTGTTGAGTTTGTTCTATAAAAGTTCATACTCACTAAGAGTGCTTTGTACATTTTCTCCAATCATTTTATGAGACAGCTCTATCTTTCTGAATTTTAAGTAAAAGTGCTCAAAAGAACAGGCTGATTTTCACTTCTTTGAAAACCCACTCTTCTCCCCCAGTACTTCACCGGTAAAAGGATCTCAGTAAGGTATGCTGGCCGATTTCCTGTCCAAAGGAACAGCACGCAATACATTTGTCGCATCATTTGAAGTAGGAAAAGTCAGATCACTCTCCTCCACTACTATTCTTTCACAAACATGATCTGAGTTTCCTTTTCTATATCCCCATCATTATGAATTCCAACTGACTCTACAAGGTGATGGAAGCAAATATAACTTGCAGGGATAGTCAATTCTTCTGCTAAGACAAAGTAGTTAAGTGTAAGAAAATAAATACTAATTCATTAATAATCAAACTCAAGAGGGAAGGGAGACAAGTGCACTGAAAGGTACACTAAGAACACTTCATAATTTGTATTTATGTCAAATGGCACCTACCTCTTATCAGGAGCTGCTCTGGAAAGATTCCGGTCATGCTGTCTCTCCTTCCGCCTGTCGTGACGAATTTCATCCCTTTCACGAGCCTCCCCATCCTCTGTGGAGACAGTTGAAAATTACTTCAGCATTATATTTTGAACAAGAGAATAGTCTTTAACCATAAAAAACTTCATAAACTTTTTTTGTGGTCACATTCAGTCTTTTTAAACCTTATGTGTTTATATCTGTATTTATATCTAATAGCACTAATTGAATTTTTGAATGTGAATTTTAGAATTAAGCATGCAGCTGACGTGTTTACAAGTAAAGCATACTGATGGCTTCAACTTTGAAGTACATAAAAAAAAGTAACACTGATCAATGATAGAGACATGGATTGGCATGGGCTAAATCAAATATAGCAATATTAACTATAAAAATAACTGTAGACTCTAGATGGTGGGGATATGGTCCTCATTATACACTTCTCCCAACTTTACTATATGTTTCAAATTTTCATAATGAAGTATCAGGAAAAAATTATGCATAAATTTACATTTTCAAAAGTTACTACTGAATAAAGGACATTTTGCTTATTGTCCCTGGGGGCTGGCTGCATCTTGATCTCTACTGTGTTTATGTCCATGTTCATTTTCGCTACCCTTTCCTGTCTGAAGGGATACACAGCAGTGTAGTGCTTAAGAGCAGAAACTTTGGAGCTACCCAAATCCTGGTTCAAATCCTGGTTCTATGACAGATTAGGTGTACAGCAGGAAGCTCTCTACCTTGCCTCAAAGTGATTCATTTATGCTTAACTTGCAATGGTTGAACACTAGATGTCTATAACCAATTGCCTGCTTGACACTTCTACCTTAATGTGTACAACTCAACCCCTGATCTTTTTCACACTCAAGTCTGTTCTCCCTGCAATCTTCCCAATAATAGTAAAAGACAACTCAATCCTTCCAGTTGTACAGGCTATATATTCTAGAGCCACCCTCGATTCTTCTTTTTCTCTCATACCTCTACCTAATCTGTAAACAAGTTTAGTCACAGTTCTACCTCCAAAGTGCATCCAGAATTCGACCATGTTTTCATTACCTCTTGCTATCATCTCCCATTTGTATTATTGCAACAGACTTCCAAATAGCTTCCCTATTTCTGCCTATGGCCTTCCATTTTTACAGAGCAGTCAGAGCAAGCCTTTAAAAATACGTCAGATTATGTTACACTATTCAAAACCCTTTGTTTCCCTTGAAGTAAAAGTCAGTTGAAATAAAAGTCAAATCCTTCCAATGGTTAATAGGCTCTATGGTATGGCTGCCACTCCTGCCACCCGCCCTTACCGCTCTGACACCTCATCTCCTACTATTCTCCTGCTTCTTCGCTCCACTCCAGCTACACTGGCCTTTCTGCTCTCGTCAGAACTCACCAGGCATACCCCCAACTCAGTTACTCTGCATTCCCTGAGATAGCCACACAGGTCACTTTTTTAATTCCTTCAACTTCTTATGTTACCATTACCATCTCAGTAAGATCTATTCTGACTGCTCTCTCTTTCTGGCACTTTTATCACCCTCTCTTGCTTTGTTTTTCCCCACTGTGATATACTATCTTCTAGGTTCAAACCCACCAGCCACTCCACAGAAGGAAGATGGGGCAATCTACTACCGTAAAGACTGACTGCCTTGGAAACCCAATGGGGTTAGCTATGAGTCAGAATCAACTAAATGCCAGTGGGAAATAAACTACATTATTAACCTTTTTTTGGTCTGTCTACACGTATTATAACGTTTACTGGTCTTCCACAACCACCACAATGCCCCCTGCTCCTGTCTGGTGGAAAACCTGTGTCTAGAAGAGAACTTTGCCCATAGTAGGTCCTTAGAATGAACATATATATAAATCATCATCTTAGTTTAGGATTTTTTGATGAAACAAAGACCACTGTCACAAATTTTCTCCAATTAGAATTAAGATTTATCTTTCCACTCTAATTGAATTAATACTCATGGTAAAATATTAGCAGATTTAACAATTACAGATATATTGATATACATGACAGAAAAACTCCGGATTATTTTATCATGTAGGGGAGATGAATTATGCAATTACAGATATCATTTTTCTTTCTAAGTTTCAAGAACTTAGTTTTATTATAATCCCCTAATGAAGGCCTACATGCAAGCACATAGTCAGTCTATTTTCTGCTGCTCCAGGTAGAGCAGAGGTGACTTATGTTTCAACTTCTACACTGTTTCTGAAACTCCTTTCATGCACTTACTATTTTTGTATGCAGTGAAAAACAATAAAGATGTTCTAAAATGAGATATATATTGTTTACAGAAGATACTCAATTCAGTAATGAGAACGTCAAACCTTTTTCCACATGTGTTTTAATCCCAGCTCTTCTCTCTCTGGCTTTCTGGGCCATTTCTCGAAGTTTCTCTTCATGTTTCTCCTTTTCTTTCTGAGCCATCTTTCTCTCTACTTGGGCACGCATTTCCACAGCTTCACGAGCCTGGTAGATAAGCAAGAGGTTACAAAGGGCCTTACCATGGGATAAATATTTACAGCTAGCATCTAACTCCCCGAGTAAAGACTGGCTTAAAAAGAGTTGTTACAAAGAGTTCAGGTTTGTTATTGTTGACTAAAACAAAGATCCTTGTCCATGAAAAGATATCCTGCCAAAGACAGTGCAAACAGCTATTTCATTATTGGAAATGTTATAGTGGTTAAAACTAAAATGACCTCAAAAAACCTTAAAAGTCAGTGTTTTACTAATGCTTCTTCAGGAACAATCTGAAAAATAAAATTAAATAATTATTCCAATAAAATAACTGTTAATGTCAATACTATTAATGGTGACTGGTTACGTTTTCAAAATTAAGCAAGTCACCTCAGGATAAAACCTTAGTATTCATTTGCTGGAGATAATTTTTATAAGGGCACTCATTGTGGTAGGGGAGATAGTACTTTTCTATGTTCTAAATACAAGCCATGATTTATGTGAACTTCCAAGATCACATACAAATTAATACCATAATATTTAATACCCCACTGCCAATACTGTTAATGCTATTTTCTGGGGCATTCAACTTATCAGGATGTTTACATGTGTTTCCTTGCTGCTGCCCCTTTAGGGGGACATCTACTTTTAAAGTGGAGGAGTTATGAAATCTAGAGCAGCAGCTAGCAATCTTCAAAATGGGGCGAGTCTAGTGATCCATTATTCTGGCATGTAGGAAGGGAGCTGGATCACCAGTGGTGGGATATGTGTCTGAGTCTACAAAGGTTGAGATTAGGCACAGGTTGCAACTAGCACCTGCCATCCTTAGCACACACACCACAGGTTCGAGTTGCTCTAGGTATACTTGGTACTGCAGCTAAATTAACAGTACCTCAAGTAACCAAGAATGGACTTACAAATTATCAAGAGCATTAAACAATTAAATCATAACAGACCAACCTTCCGATCAGCAATGTAGAGTGCTTCAGCCAGTTTGGCAAAATTCTCATTGATGTGAACAGTCTGTAGTCCTCTCCCATCAGCAGCCAGACGTTTGTCTAATGGAATTGTATAACCCTAGTGTGAAAGCAAACGGAGAACACCAGTCACAAAAAGAGCTATGAAACATTATTTCAACTTAGTTGAAGTCCTGTATCTTTCTTTACAATTATGGCAACATCAAAAATAACTGCTAACACTAAGTACTCTGTATGGAAGACTGTTTTATCTATGGTCTCATTTAACCTTCATAATAACAACTCTAAACAGAGAAAATACTGAAGCTGTCAAAGATGTCATTTTACTTGGACTCACAATCAACACCCATGGAAACTGTAGTCAAGAAATCAAATGACATACTGCATTGGGCAAATCTGCTACAAAAGACCTCTTTAAAGTGTTACAAAGCAAAGATGTCACTTTGAAGACTAAGGTGTGCCAGACCCAAGCTATGGTATTTTCAATCACTTCATATGCATGTGAAAGCTGGACAATGAATAAGGAAGACCAAAGAAGAATTGATGTATTTGCATTATAGTGCTGATGAGAGTACTGAATATACCACGGGCTGCCAGAAGAACAAACATATCTGTCTTGGAAGAAGGACGGTTAGAACACTCCTTAGAAGCAAGAATGGTGACATTTTGTCTCATGTACTTTGGACATGTTATTGGGGGACCAGTCCCTGAACAAGGATATCATACTTCGTAAAGCAGAGGGTCAATAAAAAACACGAAGATCCTTAATGAGATGGATTGACACTGTGGCTGCAACAATGGGTTCAAGCGTAACAGTGATTGTGAGGCTGGTGCAGGACTGAGCAGTGTTTCTCCTGTTATACACAGGGTCACTATCAGTCAGAACCAATTTGACAGCACCTAACTACAAACAGCCTATAGTGCTGGTAACATTATCATTTCTATTTCACAGATGAAGATACTGAGGTACAGAGAGCTCATGCAATGTCCCCAAGGTCATACAACTAGTAAGTGGATAGCTAGGATTTATACTTAAGCAGTATGACTTCAGAAGCGAATCTTCAGAAAAATGTATTCTCATGTTAGTAACTGTAGATTATAAAGAAAGGAAACCACTATTAAACAGCGAAATAGGTGCTCCTCAAATAAATATAATAGTCATACCAAAGTGGTAGAAAATCACCACAATCTCAGTATGTGTAAGTGGCCTAATATGCTGTACTGATTTAATGACTTGGACTATTACAATCAATTAAGTTTTAGTAAATTTAAAAAAAAGATGTTTGCTAGAAAATTGATATTCGGTGTTCCCAAATTTTGCATCCTATTTCATTATTTCAAGACATAAACTTGAATATCTGCATAACAGGATTAGTTTTCTTTTTCCAGGTTTCCGACTAGACTCCCAAATAGACTATTTCATAGACTGAGCTCTGGTGGCGTAGTGCCTAAGGCATCTGACTGCTAACCAGAAGGCGAGTGATTCAAACCCACCAGGCACTCCTCTGAAGGAAGACTGGGTAATCTACTTCCATAGAGATACTGCCTTGGAAACCCAAGGAGTGGTTGCTATGAGTCGAATTGACTCGATGGCAGTTGAGTTTGTTTGTTTTTTTTTTGGTTATTCCGTGGACTTTATTTCTAATACAAGCAAGTGTAACAGAATCAGTTCAAGATATTGCAGTTACATATATATTAATCAGCCCAAATAGGACTACCCAACAATCACTTTGTTTTAGGATAATTACGTAACTTCCTTTATGGAACAATTTATATTTGATCCATGAGTTAAAGAGGGTTTTTTTTTTTTCCCCATCTATCAAAAATAGAATCATGAAATACCATTTGTGGAAAAGAAGAAAGAATGATGACAAAATGTACTCTATATCATTCTACAGATAGAAGATTTAGAGTTTAAGCTTGCAACATTATATACAGAAACAAATAGTTTGAAAATTAAGGCACTGAACATATCCCACCATTTACTTTGTTATTTTATCATATAATCATTTCAGAAATTATTTTCAAATATAAGTATGTGAGCTTTCCAAGGGTATTATCTTTTACTGATATAGTACTTTATTTTACATATTGCTTCTTTATGTGCTCTGATGGTTATAATTCACAAAAATAATCTATATGGTATTCATGTGTCTGGCATACTAATGTGTCTATTACAGGCACGTTATGAACAAGTTATGGGTTATGAACGAGATCTTTCCTATGTGTGTCTTTAAGTCAAATTTGTAAGAAGGTTGGAATAGGTGCATATGGTTCTTATTTAGCCTTACTTTAGTGCAAGAAAGGCTCGAAGCCTTTTCAATGACTTAAAACCTGCACATGCAAGTTAAGATGATTGTGATGAAGAATTTGTCTCTAGTAGATGTTAGGTTCAATCGTTTCAAAGTGAGGGCAAATTTACGTAACATTAAAGACTAGTAGAAGCTGTCCCTAAGTTGGATGTTTATAACCTGGGGACTTACTGTACCTTGGGGAAAAAAAGAAACACATAAATTGGGTATTCCTTTTTAAAAACATTCAGCAGATGCTGAGGTTTCAACCAACAAACCTAGGCTATAGTTCTTTCTTGGGTACTTCCCAGTAGGTCATACTACTACTAAGAGACTGATTTGATAATAACTTAGTTACCTTTGCGTTTTTCCAGTTTGAAATACAAGGAGGAATCTTCCACTCTTGTTGTTCCTTCACAGTCATCTGAAGAGAAGAGTAAAAAAAGAAACACTTTTAGATTCCCAGCCTACTTAAGTAGAACCTTTCTTCAAAGATAGCTCAATATATGCCAGCATATGGACAGACTTATAATAAGGCCAAGATTCCATGTCATGAATTCTAGAAATAACTTTAAACTAATGGAAAAAATGGAAAATAATGCAGAAATTATTTTTGACAGTTATAAATGCTGCCTAGTATTTTTCCATACAATGATGTGACTTCTTTCAGATGAAAACTTGTTGAGTAATAAAACATACCTTAAAAAGTCATTTAGATTATAATCAGCGACCTAATGAACCCCTGCACTCACTTCCCATAAATATGACAACTTCTTTCATGTGTAATAGCAAGGCTTGTTCATTTCATTAAAAGCTGGGGTTAGGTTAATAATAAAACTAATAGCTAACACTTTATGTATTCTCGTAAGTACTCTGGAAACTACACTTTATAGTCTTGATTGGGTCCCTATTTGATCTTGAAAAACAAATTTAAAAACAAAACATTAAGTGGTGAAATGTACCTTATAATAAGCATTCAGATTATATTCTATGGGAGGTTATTTATAAAATTAATAATCATGAGTAGAAAAAAGTATTTTAGACTACAGCAAACATTACCTTTCGGCTAGGAGAATGCATAACAGGGGCAGGAGGAGAAGGTGGTCCCCGAGGAATTTTCTTATTAATCCTGAAGGATATATTGAAGCACAACCGAAGAATGATTGACTTTTTCCCCATTTAGTGTCCCCTCATTTTTTTTTTATTATGTAAAGCTTTAAACAAAAACAGAGATAGTATAATGGACAACTACCTATCATATACTTAGCACTCAGCTTCAACTGTTGTGGTATAGTAAATTACTTTTATGTGGCTTTTCTACCCATAAGTCTTTGTAAACTCCAAGATGGGATTTGCTATGAGCAACTGAGGAGCTCCTGATTGCTGAAGGTGTCCACCTGGAGTATTTCTGTTGGGAGTGGCACAAAACAATGTTCTGGGAGGTGCCCACTCTCTCTCAGGTGCTTAGAGTTCTGATGCT
>NW_006921666.1:3574069-3600987 GCF_000298275.1 Orycteropus afer afer | reverse complement strand
GGAAAGAGACTGTGAGAGACTCTTGGCTGAGGGACGGTGGGCTGGGAGAGAGACTGAGAGTTCTTCCTGAACTTGAGTTGTAGACTGGTGCTTCCCTAATAAACCCTGTAATCTGTGAGTTCTGTGTGGCCACTGCAGTGAATTATCAAACCCAGGAGAGAGGTGGTGGGTGCTTTGGGAGAAACGGTTGGTGAAAGGGCTGGAGGGAGGCAGCATGTTTGGCCTTGCAGTAATAGGCCTTGGGTTACTGCTGTCTTCCTCTTGTGAGATTAGAGGAGGTCAGAACATGTGGCTTCCTCGCCGTTTTTGCAACTGTTAACCCATGGCCAACCATGTCATCGTCCACACCCACCCCACCTCCATAATATCATTATCATTTCAAAGAGTAATATACTTAAAAAAAAAAAAAAAGTTTTAATGACGTATAACTGACAATCAGATACTTAAAGTATACAATTTGGTAATTTTGACACATGTGCACACCTGTGAAACCATCAACACAATCAATATAATGAATATACCCATCCCCCCAGAAATTTCTGCATGCCTCTAGCTATCTCTCTTATTCCTCCCATCTCTTCTCTCTCCCCTCTCCTCCATTCTCACAGACAACCAGTCATCTACTGTCACTAGAGATTTGTTTGCATTTTCTAGGGTTTTATATAAGTAGAATCATACAGTATGTATTTATTTTTGTCTGGCTTCTTTCAGTCAGCATAATTATTTTGAGATTCAGCAGTTATTGTATTAATACTTTTAACTAATGTATTACTAGTTTATTGCTTTTTACTGCTCAGTAGTATTCCATTGTATAGATGTAGCACAAATTTTTTATCCATTTACTTGTTGATGGACATTAGGGTTATTTTTAATTTTTGGCTATTACAAATAAATCTGTTACAACTTTTGTCCTTTAATATCCTTTTCAATTAACAGTGGTTCATGCTCATGAAGCTACCTACTTACTTGAATCTTGGAGGTTCCATTGGATCTTTCTGCATTTCTACCATCCGAATAACCCTCTGTTTAGCTCCAGAGTTGAAAGCCACTCCTTGTTGAGATGGTGTGTACCTGAAGAATGGAGAAGAAACTAAAGGTATAAATAATTCAGTAGGTATATTTTCAATAGGTACTTTTCCTCTATTACAACCTCAAGATAGACTACATTTTCAATTCCTTTTACAAAGTATTAAGAGAAAAATGAAAAATATTTAGGCAGAGTAGATAATACTAGATTAACATTAGATCAGGGAACTAACAAATTATGAGTTAATAAGCAAAGTGTAAACTAAATCAGTATCAGTTTGCAAATAATCCATCTATGTCCATTTTCTCACCATAGAAGGCTTATGCTCAGTTTTACAGATAAGAGGTCTAAAAAACAGTACCTACTGTATTATTCAGTTGTAAAATAGAAAGAGAATAATGGTAGCAGTACTGCTAGCTCTCAATTTTCCCCTAATATCTATATGTGAATTATTCCTTTACACAAAGATTCAGTAGAGTGAAAACTCCTCAAAAATTAGAACATCATTTGGATGCCTATTATATATAAATGGAAAATAATAATTGTGAATTGGATCAAATATTACAATTATGAATTTCTAAAAACAAAAAATGTATTTTAAAAATAGCTAACATCTTATAAGTAGATATCTTAAAAATTCATCTGCTTTCAATTGTCTGCAGAAAGTTAATAGGGTTTGAGTCATTATTTAAGAAATGACATTGACAACTGTGATTAAGTAACCAAAGAAATCCAAACCCACTGCCACTGAGTTGATTCCGACTTATAGCGACCCCAGAGGACAGAGCAGAACTGCCCCACAGTGTTTCCAAAGCTGTAAATCTTTGCAGAAGCAGACTGCTTCACCTTTCTCCTGAGGTTCAAACCGCCAACACTTTGGTTAGGAGCCAAATGCTTTAACCACTATGTAAATAGGATAGTGAAATAATATCAGAACTCTCCCAGTATCAATCAGCTTGAAACTATGACTCAAGCATGTTCTTACCGGATATACTGAGCAGGAGCCAGTTTATCAGCTGCTCGAACTGGCATGGCTGCAGCAACCTTCTGTGATACAGACTTTTCTAAGGCTACTCGTGTCTTTTCTGTGATCTGAAACAAAAACCACATTGAGTGGTTTCTAAGTTGATAATGATATAAAAAAAATGATCTAAAATAATTATACAGATCAATTCCCAGTTACCTCTTTAATGGCTTCTTCATCTGGTCTTTGCAAGTCTGGGTCATCTGCATTCATAACTTCCTTGGGAACCAGGTCAGTGTACTTGCTATAAATGACCTAAAATGTTTAAATACAAGCAGGCTTAAGAAAAGCAGACAACGAGAGGAAGCAACCTCATTAAGTGATTTCACAAGTAGTTATGTCCTCTCAGCATACTTACAAATTTAGGACACTTAGATTTTTATTTCTTAAGGACACTCAGATTTTGTCTTTTAGATTTTAAAACCAAGGAAGCTTAAAATATCAACACAGATTGCTGCCTTGGCTATATGAGTTAATAATTTTCCCTTGACCCCATGCATTTAAATTATTTGATATCTTCTAATCAAGGCAGTATCCAAATAAATTGTGCCAACCAAGTATTATTCATCAGTGACCCCTATTTTCAAGGTTCACTGCGACTTGAAATTAATGATGATATAAAATGCCAATACTACCATTATTTTGGACTATAAACTCATCAGAATTTAAGTCAGGTTACCAAATAATTTCCAAATTCACTGGGCCTGGAAAATTTCACTGACCTCACTCTACTTACAATGTTGCTCTTTTCTGGCATCAATTCTATTCATAGGCTAAGAAAATGAGCATGTGCCACAGTTAAAAAAAACCCAGAACACTTTCTTCCATGAAAAAACAAATACGTTCTATATTGTTGTTGTTGTTATTTGCCGTGGAGTCGGCCCCAACTTATAGCAACCCCTCCTTGGGTTTCCGAGGGAGTATCACTATGGAAGTAG
Source organism: Orycteropus afer afer (assembly GCF_000298275.1). Classification (NCBI taxonomy): domain Eukaryota; kingdom Metazoa; phylum Chordata; class Mammalia; order Tubulidentata; family Orycteropodidae; genus Orycteropus; species Orycteropus afer. The sequence continues at coordinate 3,597,998 of NW_006921666.1, read as the reverse complement.
GATTGCCCAACCTTCCTTCCGAGGAGTGGCTGGTGGGTTTGAACCGCCAGCCTTCTGGTTAGCACTCAAATGCCTTAGGCACTATGCTAGCAGAGCTCCGTAGTGATAGTGCCTCAGAAACCCAAGGGCGGGTCGCTATGAGTCAGGTCCGACTAGATGGCAATTAACAACAACAACAACAGTAGTCCATTAAGTGTGCAATAGAATTATGAAAATGTTCAAAATACTGTGAGAATTACCAAAATGTGACACAGACATGAAATGAGCACATGCTACTGGAAAAAGGGCACCAACAGACTTGCTTGACACAGGGTTGCCACAAACTTTTATTTTTTAAAAAAAAGCAGAAAAAAAAAGTTTAATTTTTAGATGACATATTCCAGGTGTTTTTGTTTTGTTTCGTTTTTACACAGACCTTTAATTTGTTTGGGGGGGAAAAAAAAAAGAAGGCATTATCTACAAAGTACAAGAAAGCAAAGTGCAGTAAAATGAGATGTGCCTGTAGTCGTAAATAATTTTCCTTATATTCATTAAGTTGTCATTTCTTTGTATGTGTATCAAAGAATTGGCCTCAAGCAGCAAAGACTAGAAAGTTTATAATTTGTTACTCTCCAGTACTTCTTTTTTTCTTTAAAATTTGCCCCGTAAGCTTCTATTAAAGTATTTGGGAATTATAGATGGCATCGAAATAAGAAATGTGCTTTCCACCGCATAACGTGGATGAACTTGGAGGACATTATGCTGAGTGAAATAAGTCAGTCACAAAAGGACAAATATTGTATTAGTCCATTATTGTAAAAGTTAAGGAAAGGTTTATCTATTGGAGGACATTTGTTGGTTACCAGGGGTGAGAGGGGAGGGGAGGGAACGCTGCTAAATAGATAGAGATAAATACTGATTTGGGTGAAGAGAAGGGCAATATACCAAATGTGAGTGACCAATATGGCAGCATTGAGGATGAGAAAGACATAGAGAGGTATATAGGCAGTACAGACAACAAATATGAACCCTTTTGCATATACAGTACTGAGTTGTCAGTGAAAGCAAACATGGGTATATGGACGGATAGGTGAACAAGCTAAACAATTAGGTATGTCTAAATGGAGAGTGTATCCAAGATCATATATAGGGTTGGCAGACAATGGGCCTATAACTTCATGTGAATGATCAGAATTCCCAGGTGTATAGTAGAGCTGACAAGGGGCAAGGTTATGGTCATTACTTGGTCACAGCCAGCTACCCAGAGGGACCGAGTAGTTGATCCTGCGGGCTTGGGACCATAGTCACAGGGGACATCAAGCTCAATTGGCATAACATACTATACAAAACACTGTTCCATCTCCTACTTTGGTGAGTAGCGACTGGGATCTTAAAAGCTAGCAAGCTGCCATCTAGATGCAACAATGGGTCTCTCCTCGTCAAGAAGAAAGAAGAAAACCAAAATTAATGGAAACAATCAGTCCTAGCGACTGGTACACCATCCGATCTGCAACCTATACAACTATGAGACCAGAAGAACTAGATGGTGCCCAGCTACCACTACCATCCACTTGGAAGGGATGTAGAAGATCCTGCATAGAGAGGGACAACAATGTGGAACAAAACTCAAAATCATTTGGAGGCAAAAAAAAAAAAAAAAAAAAAAAGGTGGGGACCAGGTTTGCTGGTCCAATAGAGCCTGGTGGAACCACTGAGACTTTGGCCCCTAGCTGCCCTTCAGGTCTGGAATTGAACCCACAACTGTGGTTTCCAGCCAAACAAAGTACAGGCATGTGAGTTAAACATTTACCTCAAGTAGACACACGCCCTGGAGAGAGCAATCGTGGGAGAAGGAAGGGCTGCTTATGCACAGGGAGACAGCTCAGGGTGCAGAAGGGTATGGAGGGATGGACACTGGGAAGAGGTAACTATGGGGAGGAAGTGGGAGGGGAGCTGTTGCATTGTAAATTTTGGTCAATGACATGAGACAAAGTATATGTGAACTGCTGTATGAAAAGTGAATTTACTCTGTAAATTTTCTCCCAAAACAAAAAAAAATTAAAAAAAAAAAAAAATGTCTGTTTTCAAGGGCCTTCAGTGTCAGGGTCCCCTACGAGAAACCCTGTTGGAGGAGGCAGGAAGGAAGAGAAAGAAGGATGAAATAGAGAGCAGAGGGAGGAAATGGGACAAGTGCTGTTACATTGTGGGGAATGCAATCAGTGTCACAAAACAATGTGTATAAATTGTTGAATGGAAAACTAATTTGCTCTGATAACTTTTGCTCAAAGCAAAATAAAAGATAATAAGTAAGTAAAAGAAACCATGTTGGGCCTGGTAGAAATCAGATAGCAGGCCTAAATTTGGATAATATAAGTGTGTATATAATGTAAGAGCTCTGGTAGCATAGTGCCTAAGGCACTTGACTGCTAACCAGAAGGCTGGCGGTTCAAACCCACCAGCCACTCCTCGGAAGGAAGGTTGGGCAATCCTATTTCCGTAGTGATACTGCCTCGGAAACCCAAGGAGGGGTCGCTATGAATCAGGGCTGACTCGATGGCAAATAACAACAACAACATCACTATGGAAGTCTTTTACTGACAATTGTCACACAGTATTCCTTGAAACCGGTTAAAGGCAATGAATGTTAGTCTTAATTTCTCACTCTACCCCACAGAGCAAAAAAACACTTTATGGCCTCCATGACCTGATATCACCTGGCTTTGCCTCCTACTTAAATCTCCTCTTGTACCTCTCCCTCCCTCACGTCTTATGCTTCAATCACACTGGATTTTCTTGGTTTCTTAAACATGACATGCTATTCCCCAACTCTGTCCTTACAGTGTGTTGTTTCCAGTTCAAGTGACTCTTCAATTTCTGAGTCTCAGATCAAAGATCACACACTGGTAAGGCCTCTCCTGATTGGTGAGGACTTGCTACAGTAGCAATCTCCCCAGCCAATCATTCTGCATCACAGCACCCTGTTTACTGTCATTAAAGCACAGTATGAATTGTTTATTTTACTTATTATCTGTCTCCCCTTCTAAAATAATAATATTGATAATAAGAGCTACCATTTAATGAATACTTACTGTGTTCTACTGTTCTTTTGCTTTATAAATATTAACCACTTTCCGGGAGAAAGATGTGGCAGTCTGATTCCATAAAGGTTATGGCCTTGGAAACCCTATGGGGCAGTTCTACTCTCTCATATAGGGATGCAAAGAGTTGGAATTAACTTGATATCAATGGGTTTTTTTTTTTGTAAAAGAAGAAACAAATCAATCTTAGAAGAAAAACAACCAGAATATTCTTTAGAAGAGAGGATGGCAGAATGTTTACTTGTTTATTTTGGACACATCATCAGGAAAGACTAATTGCTAGAAAAGAACATCATGTGTGGTAATATAGAGGGCCAACAAAAATGAGGGACACCATCACATGAGGTGAAATGACACCAGAGTTACAACAGTGGACTCAAATCTATCAACAAACAAGATGATGATGAGAGACTGTTGTACATAAGGGAGCCATGAATAGGAGCCAATTCAAAGGCAACGAGCAGTATCACCCCTATGAGGTATGCACGATTATACCTGTATTACTGAGAAAGAATCTCTTGTTCATTAAAGTACCTCCAGTGCCTATAACAATGCCTGCTCCATAGGAGGTAGTCAAGCAATATTTTCGGCATGAATGTATGAATGAATAAATTTCAGAGATGCTTTATTCCATGCTAAAGATGCTTATATATTAGGCCCTGAAGAACATTTTGTGTAAGTTGTTGATTTCCCCAAAAAAATGATCTTACTGTACACTGAAATCTCTAGCTTGTCTTTTTCAGGAATGACAAATGTAGATGATTTAGCACAAAATACATACTATTCATATGTGAGCTATAGTGCCACCTTCCTTTAAGACTGTTCATTTTTAAAGGGGCTATAACACTCACTCCAATGAGAAGAGAAGAGTATTAAGGTCACACAGCTAGTAACTGACCTCATAAGACTTCTCTCCTTTCAGGATGGAAAAATCCACATCATCACAAGTTGAATATTATATACTACTCTAGAAAATAATACTAAGACTATGAAGAGTTAATCACTTTTACACAGAGATCATTACAGGAAGGGATTCTAAGTAAATGGCTCCCTGGCAGTCATACATGCTCAACACAGTCTCAATACTAATTTAGCATACCAGAGTCATTTGCTATTTCTTATTTGGGTATTCCAAAGTTAATAACCCTTTAAATGAGTATCAGTAAGATTCTAGCATCTCACAAGGCTGAGTGAAGGACATCTGAAGAGCAAGATTCTTCCATGGTAATTAACTACAAAACTCCAAATTTTTATTGCCTAAGAACCAAATGTGCTGAAAACACTCAGGATATCCCAGGAAGCAAAGGGCTTGGGGAGGGTTATCTGAAAAATACAATATGCATTTGAAGGTAACAGTAGCAAAAAAGAGCTTTGTGAAAAAGATAAAGCAATAACTCGTCTGTAAAACAAAAATTTTCCTTATTATTGAAAACTGGCAAAGAATTAGATGGACTAAAAGAATAAACCTGCCAATATATTTACGATTAGAAAAAACAGAACAGACTATCGTTAGGCTTAGCTAGTTTGTAACATCATACAAAGTAGTAACATACAATTAAATCTTGGGGCCAGTTTAAAGCTGTTGGTTTTTGGTGGGGAGGGGGTAGGGGACATCTTTTAGATAATATCCTATATGCAACATTCCCCAGGTAACTATCTCAGAAGGAAAAATGCATATACTAAGACCTTTTATTTCAAGATTTATCACTTAAGTAATAATTAAAAAAAAAAAAAAAGTCATTGAGTTCAAGATTTACTCCAAGAAACCTTTACCTTTCCAATTCTGTATCATCGATAAGTCCTACATATTGTTTTCATCTTTTATGTATAGATCTATCAATGGCCTTAGGCTTGCCCCAAAAAATTACCTCTTAGAATCTGCTTATTCTTCAACTCTCTTGTTCTTTTATTAGTAAAATTTCAGTGCAAACCCCCTGGTTTCTGAAGAACACCAGACCCCTCTGAAATAAATCACAAATCTTTGCAACACAGAACAAAGACAATAATAACCCAGTAGACTGTCTTCATCCTAGATTGAAGACTCTGCCTATCAGTCTTCAGAACGACAATTTTATCTGTCTCATTTTATACTGTTAGTTGTCAATTCCTATTTTTTCCTAACAACAGTGGTTTTCAAATAGGGTGTCACTGCCACCTCCAGTAGTGTCCGTCATCCCTAGTACACCCCCACCCCCGTCTTTGTAAGTGTATGAGGTTGCTTCTGTTTAAGATAATGAACAGGGCAAGGGGAAGCACTACTGGCATTTAATAGGTAGTACCAGATATGTTAAACATTGTAATGTTCAAGAACACCTAAACAATCAAAAAGTGAACCTAAGACAATGGCACATAGTGGGTAGTTAATGTCAAATTATTAAATGCATTCCAAGACTTCATACATCAGTCCATCCACTTTTAAAACCACCACCACCAAAAAGCTATATGAACCTGAGTGGTACCTCTATTAACAACTAGTTATGTTCAGTTCTAGTGGCTGAATTACAGATAAACATATAAAGCTTGTAAAATACAAATGAACAATGCTTTAAAGAACCAAATTGGCAAGAATACAGAAATTCAAAAATAAACAGCCCAGTTTTAATAGATTTACTCTATTTTCAACATAAAATAATAGCCAATACAGATGGTATTGACCGGAGTAAGAAAAAACTTCCCACCATTTCCTAAAATTAGATAAAATTCTTGTTTCCAGTCTTGACAAAAAGAGCTCTGGTGGCACAGTTGTTAAAGCATTCAGATACTAACCAAGGTGGTTTGAACCCACCAGCTGCTCTGCAAGAGAAAGATGTGGCAGTCTGCTTCTGTAAAGATTTATGGCTTTGGAAACTCTGTGGGGCAGTTCTATCCTATCCTATAGGGTTGCTTGAGTCAGAATCGTGAGTTTGGCTTAGTCTTGAAATATAATGCAAAATGGGCTAAGGCTGTATTCCATTCAAAATAACACAAACTGCCAGGACCAAATTATTGCCCTAAAATGCTGTTTTTTCCCTAACATATAGAAGAGGAGAGGCAGTATACCAATCAAAAATCCTGATTATCCCAAAGAAGGGTGCTGGAGTCCAGTGAAGGCCTGCATTGCACACAGAACTTTCAAGTACCTGTTCTACATGTACAGGGCCCTAATTTTCCTTTTGTAGTTGACTATGCTTCCTTATTGACTTCGAGAGAAGTAATTTTCTGCTACATTATGAAACTGCTATACTTCACCCAAAAAACACTGATGAATGTCCGTGTGTCAAGCTGTCAGGCAGTTAAGTTTTCCTCTCAGAGCAGGTGCTGAGAGGAAAAGACCAAGAAGACATAATCTTTGTCCTCAAAGAGTTTATAATCAAATGACACAGACAATGAGTAAACAGATAATTACAATGAAAGGTGACAACTACTATGATAAATATAGGGAGTAGAGAGAGGGACACAATCTAGCCAAGGATATTCAGGGAGAATGACTGGGAACAGTGAAGAGTGACTTGAGATTTGAAAGCAATAGAATTCAATCAGACAAAGGCAGAGGAGGAAACCCACAGGAAGTTTCCAAGGTTAAGAGAGAATATACCATATTAGGGGAACTGTAAATAGTTCCCTGTGACAGGTGTTTCTAGGGAATGCCTCAACGTTTTCTCTATTCTATCAACTGTTTGTAATTATTTTTTGCTGTAAATAAATAGAATGGTTTAAAACTGGACTATTTTATATTTAGATTACAGTATTTGGCCATAAGAGTTGAGCTTAGAAAGATAAGCAGGGTCTGACCATGCCATAAGATCTTGGTCCTTATCCTAAAGACCACAGGAAGCTATGGAAGTTTTAAGTGGTAGGCCCATAAGTGTAGTGTGCTTCCTGCAAAAGGGAGAGGAAGAGGAAAAAGAGAGGGGCGGGCAGGCAGGCAGACGCAGACACAGACACAGACACACACTGAATTAGGCACAGGTGAAATCGTTTTTCACACAGGCAAAAACATAGCAAGATGGGTTCAGACTCTGCTGTAGTAAATCAAACAAGAAATTATAAGAGCCTAAACTAAACAGCAGAGAAGGGACTATATTTGAGAAGTGTCAAGGAGATAAGATAGATTTATGGTGACTAAATAGACAGAGGATCTGAGGGAAACAAAAGAACTGGAATGATTTCTATCAAAGGAATTTTAGAGAACATACTAGTAGCAAACCTCACATTAGAAATCTGCATATCCTCTGACTCAGTAAGTCTTACTTCTAAGAATTTATTTTATACAAATACTCATGTGCAAAAAGATAGTTTGCATATGGATCTTGAATGCAGTATTGTTTGCAATACTAAAAAACTAGAAATCACAAATGATTTAAAACATTAGGGTGTGAGGGAAAACTGCCAAAATAAATAAATAAATAAAAATAAAAAATATTAGGGTGCAACACCACCATGGGAATTCCATTTAGAGTTTTAAAAAATAAAGTAGACTTATAGCTAGGGAGCTCTGGTAGCATAGTGCCTAAGCCACTTGACTGCTAACCAGAAGGCTGGCTGTTCAAACCCATCAGCAACTCCTCAGAAGGAAGGCTGGGCAATCTACTTCCGTAGTGATACTGCTTTGGAAACCCAAGGAGGGGTCGTTACGAGTCGTGTCCGACTCGAGGGCACATAACCACCACCTAACCACTAATAGCTAACAAAAATCTTCTAGACACATTGTTGAGTTAAAAAAGTAGGTCAAAGGCAATTATGGTTATTAAAATCCCATTTAGGTAAAAAAAATAAATAAAAAGATATAAATGCTTATATGTGTGTAGAAAGTGGCAACATATACACAAGTATCTATATCCATAGAAAAGGTTTAGGAAGATACACTGCTGGTGTGTGTGTGTGTAATGCCATCGAGTAGGAGCCGACTCATAGCAACCCCTCCTTGGGTTTCCGAGGCGGTATCAACGGAAGTAGATTGCCCAACCTTCCTTCCAAGGAGTGGCTGATGTATTTGAACTGTTACAACCACTATGGAAAGCAGTATGGTGATTCATTAAAAAGCTGCAATTAGAAACACCATTTGACCCAGCAACTCCATTACTAGGTATGTATCTTAAAGAAGTGAGAGCCAAGACAAGAACAGATATATGCACACCCATGTTCATCACAGCACTATTTATAATAGCCAAAAGAGGGAAACAACCTAGGTGCCCATCAACAGAAGAATGGATAACCAAACTATGGTACATACACACAATGGAATACTATGCAACCCTAAAGAATAACGTTGACTCTGCAAAACACCGCATAATATGGATGAACTTGGAGGACATTATGCTGAGTGAAATAAGTCAATGACAGAAGGACAAATATTTTATCAGTCCGTTATTGTAAAAAGTCAAGGAAAGGTTTATGTGTGGAAGGAAATTTTCTTTGTTGGTTATCAGGGGTGGGAGGGGAAGGAAAGGCACACTGTTAGATAGGTAGAAACAAGTATTGATTTGGGTGATGGCAATGTACCAAATGTTGAGTGATCAACACTGTGGCACTGAGGAAGAGGAAGACATAGAGAGGTACATGGGAGTTACAGACAGCAAAGATGAACCCTTTTGCACATACAGTACTGCGTTGTCAGTGAAGGCAAACATTGACCTACGGGTAGATAATGGGTGGACAAGCTGAATGATTAGGTATGTCTATGCCCACTACCATGTATACGGTTGGCAGACAATGTTTCTACAAGTGTATTTGTAAAGGGACAAGGCTGTAGTCACTTCTTGGCCACAGCCAGCTACCCAAAGTGAGCAAGTAGTTGGAACTGAAGCTTGGAACCATTGTCGCAGGAACATCAAGCTCAATTGGCATAATATACTACACAAAAACACTGCTACACATCCTACTTTGGCGAGTAGTGAATGGGATCTTAAAAGCTTGCAAGCAGGGGACATCAAGCTCAATTGGCATAACATACTATATAAAACAATGTTCTACCTCCTACTTTGGCAAGTAGCGACTGGGATATTAAAAGCTAGCAAGTTGCCATCTAGATGCAACGATGGGTCTCTCCTCATCCAGAGCAAAGAAGAATGAAGAAAACCAAAATTCATGGAAACAATTAGTCCTAGCGACTGGTACACCATCCGATCTGCAGCGTATACAACTGTGAGACAAGAAGAACTAGATGGTGCTTGGCTACCACTGTCATCCCCTTGGAAGGGGATCTGTGTAGTAGATCCTTGATAGAGAGGGAGAACAATGTGGAACAAAACTCAAAATCATTTGGAGAAAAAAAAAGAGGGGGGGGACCAGGTTTGTTGGTCTGATAGAACCTGGTGGAACCACTGAGACTATGGCCCCTAGCTGCCTTTCAGGTCTGGAACTGAACCCACACCTGTGGTTTCCAGCCAAACAGAAGACAGGCATATGAGTTGAACATTTACCTGAGGTAGACACACTCCTTGGAGAGAACAATCATTGAGAAACAATGGCTGCCTATACACAGGGAGACAGCTTAGGGAGCAGGAGTGCATGGAGGGATGGACACTGGGAATAGGTAACTATGGGGAGGAAGTGGGAGGGGAGCTGTTGCATTGTGGTAAACTGTGGTCAATGTCATGAGACAAAATATATGTAAACTGCTATATGGAAAGTGAATTTGCTCTGTAAATCTTCAACCAAATCACAATAATAAAAATTAAATTAAATTAAAAAAAGCTTGCAAGCAGCCATCCAGATGCAACGATGGGTCTCTCCTCGTCCAGAGCAAAGAATGAAGAAAACCAAAGATGCATGGGAACAACTAGTCCAAGTGACTGGTACACCATGTGATCCTCAGCCTATACAACTATAAGACCAGAAGAACTAGATGGTGTCCGGCTACCACTGTTAACCACTCGGAGGGGGATCTTGGAGATACTGGATAGAGAGGGAGAACAATGTAGAACAAACTCAAAATCATTTTAAAAAACAAAAAAAAGGGACCAGGTTTGCTGGTCTGATAGAGGCTGGTGGAACCACTGAGACTATGGCCCCTAGCTGCTCTTCAGGTCTGGAACTGAACCCACTCCTGGGGTTTCCAGCCAAACAAAAGGCAGGCATATGAGCTGAACATTTTTCATTAGGTAGATACATTCCTTGGAGAGATTAATCATGGGAAGACAGAAGGGCTGTGTATGCATAGGGAGACAGCTCAGGGGTCAGGAGTGCATGGGAGAGGACACAGGGAAGAGGTAACCATGGGGAGGAAGTGAGAGGGGAGCTGTTGCATTGTGGGAAATTTCAGTCAATGCCATGAGACAAAGTGTATGTGAGCTGCTGTATGCAAAATGAATTTGCTCTGTAAACTTTCACCCAAATCACAATAAAAATTTAAAAATTAAAAAAATAAAAAAAGATACACATCCTTGTATTAACAGTAGTGAAGTGGGAGAAACAGGCAAAACAATCGTATTTTTTGCATATAATGTGCACACATGCATAGTGCACATAAGAAATGAACTCAGTTCACTAAAACTATGTAACACATGTGTTACTTGCATAAAAATATAGTATATACTTATGTACTGCTTTTATCTTTTACCATAAGAATATATTACTTGTATAATTTAAAAACATGTATCAATAAAATACAAGGGAAAAAAGAATGATGCCCAGGTTTTTGGCACTGGCACTTAGGAAGATATCTAGATAGACCTGCCTTTGTAGATAGTAAGACATAAGGACCTAAATCCCAGGAGTGAAAATTGGGATACAGACATAGATCTGACAGTAATCAGCATGAATGCTAGTTAAAGCCATGGGAACAAATTAGATAATGTGTTATGATAAAATAGGTCTTAGATCTTTGCCAGGGAGCTATCTCAGCAGACTGGTTGAAGTAAGGCCATATTGCAGTGGACTGAGAAATGAAAGGGAGTTAAAAAGCAGAAAAGTCAAAAAAGAACTCTTACAAGAAGTTTGAATGTAATCAAACCAAAACCAAACTCAATGTCATTGATTCGATTCTTACTCACAGCAATGCCCATTGGGTTTCCAAGGCAGTCAATCTTTATGGAAGTAGACTGCTACATCTTCTTCCCACGGAGTGCCTGGTGGCTTTGAACCACCAACCTTCTGGTTAGCTAGTGAATGCCTTAGGCACCACACTACCAGAGCTCCTTACTTGAATGTAAAGTGAATGAAATTAAGTTGTTGCTAGAAGGTGGACAGGGAAAAAATATTTTTCAAAACATAGGAAAGGTAAGTATTTTAAAATGCTAACAGGAAGGAGCTAAAGGGGAAAGGAGGTAAAGAATAACAGATTCAGCTTGTAGGGAAAAAGGGAAGAGATGCCAGTTAGAGTACACATGGTCAGATCAGGCTTAGAAAGGAGGGATTTCCATCAGAGACAAAAGGAAAAGACAAAGTGTAGGTGGAAGGAAACTGACACATTTTCTTCCATTATATGCAAGCAGATAGGAGTCACTTGCTAAGACCGAGAGGGGACAGAAAGGATTAAGAGATCTTAGTGACACTAAAAAGGTTGGCAGAAGCACTGATGGAGCCCAGTTGAAAGTAGAGATACATATTCATGTGAATACATAATTGTTTTGCCCAGAAAGCTAAGAAGCCATGATGTGGAAGCAAACGATGGTGTGGTGCAGTGAATTACTTGGTATGGCTCTTCTAGTCTTTGTAACTCTCACCAAATGACTATGCAAATGTAAGGTGCCTGTGGCCCACCAAAGGGATTAGAAAACTTGGTAATAATGTAAATGAGTTACATGGTGCCCTTGTAGGGGTGGGACTGTGCAAATAAGGTGCACAGAACCTTAATGTGAGGATTGACCAGTTTTGCTATCTCACTAGAGTTAAAATGAGCCATCCCAGAGGTGGAAAAAGGGGATCTTACTACCATCAAGACAGAGAAGAGCCACGAGTGGAGTGCATCCTTGGAGCTGGAATCCTTGTGTTGAGGCACTGGCGATGGTGGCAGTGGCAGTAGCGGCAGCAGCAGCAGAACTGAGTGACTGATATGAGACAGAGCAACAGGCTTCCTGGTCTGGGAGTGAGAAAGCTAAGTGCCTCTGGGCAGGAGGCTTGCTGGAGGAGTGGGGTACATCTATTGGCAGAGCTAAAAGAGCTTTGTAACACTTGCCCAAGCAGGGCAGAGGCCAGGCCAAGAGGCCAAGGGCAAAAGAGAGGCATGCCTATGGGCATGGCTGAGGGGAGGCTGTCCTCATCAAAGAACTGTATCCTGAGCATTCCTGAATCTGAAGTAACCTGTTACCTCCCTAATAAACACCATAATCATGAGTATTGTCTGTAAGTTCTGTATGACCAGTACAACTGATTATCAAACACAGATCACAGCAGAACAGCAGAGAGTATGTGGGAGGGAGGGATGGTGTCAGAATTGGTAAAAAAAGGCTGGAGGGTGGTGGCATGTCTGGTCTGGCTTCTACCTCACAGGAACCAGCCTTGGGCTGTTGATGGTGATTCTGTCTCCCTCTCATGATCTTAGAGGTCAGAGGACACCAACCCCACTCCCTTTTTGCAGATGGGTTACTGATATTGCTAGTTAGGAGTATAAAATTAAAAGGTGTAGGGGACGGATTTATCATTTTCACACAATATTTCTGAATTCTTCACAAAATATTTATGGGGGGAAAATTATGAGACAATTACCTTATCTTTTGACTGTCCTTGTCGGGCAATTGCATCATACTTAATTTTTCCTTCAGCGTCCACCTGAATGGCCAGGGCATTGGAAATTTTTTTCTTTCGTCCCATATCCAGTGGATACTGGGCCACATGGATCTCTGGAAAAGCACCCCCATCTCCAAAATCCTACATATTTAAAAAAAAAAAAAAAAGGAAAGAATAGGAATATTTAATAGTAATTTGAGATTTAAGACACAGTTATTCAACAAATATTTATTGAGCCCTTATGCTAGATAATAGAGATATAACAATAAACAAAACAGAGGTCTCTGATATAGTGGAGTTTATATTTTAGTGAGCAAATATATAAACAAACACTGTATTTTCGGCTTGTGATTAATGCCACAAAGGTAATGCAGAAATTGGGGAAGAGAGGCTACTTTTGATACGGTCGTTGAGACAGCCTTTGTGAAGAGACAATTTGTGAACTAAGGCCTGAATGATGAGAAGCAGCCAGTCATGCCATGGTAGTTCAGTTTGTGTGTCAATTTGGCTGGTCCTGGTTGAGTGGCTGGGAAGCTGGTGGTAGTTATTCCCCATGATGAGACTGGTAATCAACTCCATGATGGGGTCTACCACAAGCAGCTGAGTAGCTGACTTTGGGATGTGGTCTGCTTCCTGTATATAGGGAGAAGCCTTGGGGATAGTCTCTAGCTTATGGCACGCTTGGATCTTGCTTGTAGTCAAGTCATTATTCAACAGCCTGCCATGCTCTGCCGATCCTGGGACTTACAATGGACTTGAATTAATGGCCTGCCTTGTTAGCCTCAGCAGCCAGTAGCTGCCTGAGTGAAGAGATGCCTCTAGCTTCAGTGGGCCGGGAGCAAGAGGCAGAGCTGAAGCCCAAGGCTGAGGAGCCTTCACACAGCCCCTAGAACTTGGCACTTTGAATTTGGACTTAAAGCCTCCAAATTGTAAGAGAATAAACTCCTGTTTGTTGAGGCCCTCCCACTTGTGGTATATTCCTGTCAGAGCAGCACTAGGTAACCAACACATGGGAAGATCGGGGGGAAGCACTGTCTAGGCAGATCCAACAGGAGTGTGAAGGTTGTGTGGCAAAAACGAATTTTGCACGTTCTAGGGAGAGTGTCCAGGGGAGCTGGAGCTCACTGAAGACAGAGGAACTGACACAGAGTTGCATGGATAGACAGGTACCAGATCATGAAAAGGCTTTGAGAATCTGAATTTTATACATATGGTAGGAAGAAAATTAAACAAAATGTTTAAAAGAGGGCAAATATTTAATATACACATTTTTCTTAGTGATGGTAAGTCCAAGTATAGTTAGGGTAGAAATGTAAAGAATTTTTCTTAGAATCAGATTTTAATAACATGAAATCATGTACTCACTGTTAAAATGAAAAGCAAATGAATAGAGTAGGAAGGACTTAGGAATGTGCTTATCCACATTTCCATTATAAATATAATTAGTGATTATAAACAAGTATTCAGAAAAGTGCTAAGACTTCTAAAGTAGAAGAAGCTAAATAAAGTCTTTCAATGAAGTTTAAATACTACAAAAAAGGTAGATTACCAAACATGAATATCAAGTATACTTTTTATATGGCTGTATTAAATTTACTAATATTTGCTTGTTGCTGTTTGTGTGGAGTCAATTCTGACTCACAGTGACCCTATAGAACAGTGTAGAACTGTTCCATTGGGTTTCTCAGGCTATAATCTTTATGGAAGCAGACTGCCAGGTATTTTCTCCTGCAGAGCTGATGAGTTTGAACCACCGACCTTTCCATTAGCAGCCAAGTGCTTAACCACTGTGCCAGTACCTTGTAATTTGCAATATGACCTTATTTAATCCTTAAAAATTTCCAAGAGCCTCAGTTTTTCATGCTGAAAATACTGAGCTTTAGAAAGTTTAAGTGATTTTCTCAAAGTCTTGCAGGTTGCACATGTAGGACTTGAACCCAAGTCTTTTGGCTCCAAAATTATGGGTTCTTTTCCTAACCTGTGCTACCTTTCTTTCAGTTCAAAAAAGCCAAATCCAACTACTAAGCAATAAGAAAACCATTACTCATTTAGAAGGAGTTTGAGAAAAAAAATTTATTATGAAAATATATACTTTTATAAGACCTCCTTCTTAAAGCAGTATTTTGTTAAATCCAGGATATATGGTGCAACACACTTACTTGCTAAAGACAGATTTGAAACAGACTAAAGCCGAGAGTAAATTTGCTTGTAAATTAGGCAAAAATCATTGAACCACTGTCATAATAGACACCACCTATACCCAGGCCAACAATGTGACATGCTTAGATTTGCTAGCATTCTCCAACTATAACAAGTAC
Source organism: Orycteropus afer afer (assembly GCF_000298275.1). Classification (NCBI taxonomy): domain Eukaryota; kingdom Metazoa; phylum Chordata; class Mammalia; order Tubulidentata; family Orycteropodidae; genus Orycteropus; species Orycteropus afer. Next base: position 3,582,955 of record NW_006921666.1, on the reverse strand, counting down.
TTCAGAAGCATAGTTGTGGCACTGAACAGTCATTAAGCCTGCCAGAGAATCATAGCTCTAATTTTGAAAACTAGAACAAAATGCCTTCTTTAACAAACATTCACTCCCCTCAAGAAGCAATTAGATTAGCTGGCCATTTGGGTTTGATTTTCACATAAACTGTTCTGTTCCACCAGGACATATGAAACCTTCAATAGTCAAGTGAGATTTTAAAACACCTAACAGTAAGTGATCATCACCAGGCTGAAATGGAAGCAAGGATGAGATTCCCATTGTATGTAAAACGAAGCTTGCTGCTCCCAGTATGCAATCTACACACAAAGACTATCTGCCATTCCTCAAAAGAGACACTCTGCTCCTTCATGAGATGATGCCAATCACTAGCTTTCTGCCTCAGATAAGATGATATTATAACCTCTTTCGTGATCTTTTATTTTTATCTGCTTCTCACAAATTATATGATCAGGAAAAATGAAACAAAACAAAACACCCTTAAAAATTCTAAGAAGACTGGGCTTCACATACTAGAGTTACTAAGGACTAGGGCAACTGAAGGAAGAAAGTAAGAAAGAAAAAAACAAAACAAAACAAGAAAGTACATTAAAACTCAGTATGATCTAGTCAGCTGGTCATCTTCTAGGGTCTATAAAGTGTACAGGAGTGTCTGAGAAGGTCTTGTCGTGGTGTTCTAAGCAACAAGTTTCAATCCAGTAAATACTTCACCATATTCAACACTTGGACCCATAAAAGCTAAGGGCATGAGCCCTTCACATTTATAAAGTAATAATCATAATCATACAAATGAAAATAACTGGGTGTAAAAATGAGTAGGGTAAGTATTTAAAATTTCTAATAAGGCCAGGACCTTCCTTGGGATGTGGAGGAAGAAAATTAGCAGGTATCAAAATGGATACTGGGAAAGGGAGAGGCTTGATGAAAGAGGAGCTCTAGAGGAGGCAAAATATTTAAGTCTTGGAAGTCTGCTTTTCTCCCTAGATAAGATCATCAAGCTTGGGAAAGCTGCTCTGGAATTAGGGAAAGGAATATGTATTGAACTGACGATTTCAGCACACAATCCCAAGTAGTCAGAAGGATAGGCACTGCCAAGGAAGATTGTTTTTTTGGAACTAGAGAAATAAGAATCATTCTCAGTCCATCTTTTCCTTATCCCATTAAATCAACCATCAAATTCCCTTCTACCCCTAAAAATTAGTATTATCACCTGTAGATCAGGCATGTATTAACGTTCTCAAATTGAAGATATGAAAACAGGCTATGAGAGGTGTTCTGGTTACCTAGTGCTGCTCTGACCAGAAATATACCACAAATGGGATGGCCTTAACAAACAGGAGCTTATTCTCTTACAATTTGGAGACTTTAAGTCCAAGTTCAAAATGCCAGGCTCTAGGGGCTGGATGAAAGCCCCTCAACCGTGGGGTCCAGCTCTGCCTCCTGCTCCCGGCCCACTGGAGCCAAAGGCATTTCTTCACTCAAGACAGCTCCTGAGGCTGAGAAGCCCCAAGGTTGACAAGTAAAAAAGGCACAGTCCCAGCATTACCAAACCCACATGGCAAGCCATTAACTTAAATCCATTTTAAGTCCCAAGGTCGGCAGAGCATAGCACGCTGCTGAACAACTACACGGCTACATACAGGGTCCAAGTGTGCCATAGGCTAGAGACCATTCTCAAAGCTTCTCCTTATATACAGGAAGCAGACCACATACCCAAAGGCAGCTACTCAGCTGCTCATACTATATTCCACCATGGAGCTGATTACCAGTCTCATCATGGGGAATACTACATTCAGCTGCCCAGCCACTCAATCAGGCCTAGCCAAGCTGACACATAAACATAACCATCACAAGAGGTAAGGATCTGCCCAGACGCATACAACTAGTAAGCAGCACAGCTATGATGCAAAACCAGTTTTGTTTTTTTTTTTAATTCTTCATCAGTGTTCCTTCCCTATACATAAGGAGAAAGAAATCAGAAAAGGAAACACTGTAGTAGTTTTACCTGGAGGAGTTTGTCATTTCAGGATGATGTGACTGTGTGTATAAGCTGGGGAAGGGGACCGGGATAGAACATGAAATCTACTTTCCTCACACTATTTTTTTCCCTCTTATTTTACTATACCCTCTAATACCTAGATACATAAAGGGATTGTTAGTTTCCTCTGTATAAATAGAACAGTCTGGCACACGAAGAGGCACAAACTGGCACATTCTTTAGTGATCACAGTTCATGACAACTTTTAAGTATTATAAATGTTAGTGATACTCTAAAGTATCACAGAGAAAAGAAATCTTCTGAGAGGACTATACATTGAGAGCTCACAACCAGAAATTCCATCATATTGACATTAATTAGCAAAGATTTAAGGGTTTAAATTTATTTTATAATGGCTCTACAAGAAATTTCAGTGCAACTTAATAAAGACAACGTGAAGATCCGTATTTACCTCTAATAAGCGAGGTATCCAGCCTTTTCGGTACCCGTATGGGGGAGGTTCTCTTCTAGAGGAGACCAGTGAGGTCTGCCGTGACCTCTGGGATCTTGCCTTTTCTTCAGCCTCAAGCTGGTCCTGAGAGAGCTGAGTTGGTGCAGGTAAAAAGCTGTAAGGGAAAATAATAAAAGTTAGAATTTAAAAGCAAAAATACATTTAATTTGGTTACTGCAATTTTTGGCATCAAAGGAGCCCTGATAGCAAAACAGTTAACAGCTTGGCTCCTAACAGAAGGTTTGGCTTGGCAGTTTTAACTACCCAGTATCTTCCTGGGATAAAGACCTGGCAATCCACTTCCATAAAGATTATAGCCAAGAAAACCTATGTTGTTGTTGTTGTTGTAATGTGCTGTCGAGTCGGACCCAACTCATAGCGACCCCTCCTTGGGTTTCCGAGGTGGTTATCACTATGGAAGTAGATTGCCCAAAGAAAACCTAGTGTTGTTGTTGTTGTTATGTGCTGTCGAGTTGGCCCTGACTCATAGCAACCCCTCCTTGGGTTTCCGAGGCAGTATCACTACAGAAGTAGGGTTGCCCAACCTTCCTTCTGAGGAGTGGCTGGTGGGTTTGAACCGCCAGCCTTCTGGTAGGGTAGTTCTATTCCATCACATAGGGTCGCTATGAATCACAATTGGCTTTATGGCACTCAACAACAATTTGGTCACGAGAAACAATTTTTCCTATAATACAACCACTCCTCACTTATCAACAATTAGGTTCCAAAGACCAGATCACTTCTGGAAAACTGTTATGTGAAAATGGAGAAGATCCATACATGACTGCCAGATCTCATCATTACATAACTACCAAACCACTGAGAATCATGGTCCAGCAAAACTGACACGTAACCTTAACCATCACAGCCAATGCTACTCCTGCCTGGCACCTTGGTGTTCATTACTGCCAAATGTACATCCTTAATACACAAAATAATCAGATAGGAGATATTTTACTGACTTAGGGTAGTATTCAGTATCAGTCATTTTATTATATCTGGAAAGAAAGAAGTACAGTGAAAATTATGTGTAGGGGAGCAGGCATATGTCTAGAATCAAGAATTAACACACAATTCACATAACAGACAAACTATTGAGCTTTTATGTTTCCAAATTTCTCTCCTTTTTATAAGCAAATAAGCATTCTCAATTATCCAGGGGCCACTGTCCAGTACATAGTTTTCTTAGTATCCTTACTTATATTCCTTATTTTTATCTATTTGACTCTTCGACTCCTTACTTTCAACTACTTTAGTGTCAACACAAAAGAACAAGGATTAGGGGTGAATGTAAAAATAATGAAGTAGATAAAAGAAAGAAAATACAAGTTGCATGTATAAGTGTTTTGTCCCAAGGGTATCTATCTAGTTCAGAATGCAATTTAAAACTTAAGGGTTCAAAGCAACAAAGAAGAAGTCCTAAAGAATTAAGATATTATTCTTTTATCAAAATAGCCTTTCCACTAAACAGTTTCTGACAATTTTTAAGTATTATAAATGTTATTATAGCAATACTCCAAAGTATCACAAGAGGGTTTCAGTAGATGAATATGTTTAATTGTAAAAAATAATTTAGATTCTTTTATGATTCTTGGGTAGTAAGCATATTTGATTAAGCACTACTAATAGCAGTGTGTAGGAGCTCTGGTAGCATAGTGGCTAAGGCACTTGACTGCTAACCAGAAGGCTGGCGGTTCAAATCCACCAGCCACTCCTCGGAAGGAAGATGGGGCAATCTATTTCCGTAGTGATACTGCCTCGGAAACCCAAGGAGAGGACGCTATGAATCGGGCTCGACTCGACGGCACATAACAACAACAACAACAACAGCAGTGTAGTGCTTATTCATTTATTCAAACATATTTAAGGATCACTTAGGTACAGGAACCATGCTGGTAGGCGATGAAACTATAACATTGAGAAAGACAACTGATAGTCTTTTAGAGAAGACAATCAAATCATAGAAATCCATACATATGAATTATATTAAATGATAAGCTAATAAGTGCTATTAGAGTATACATCAGAGCGCAAATTATATGCCACTTATAAACCTGGATAAGTTCCTTACCTTTCTGAACCTCAGTTTTTCATCTGTTACGACAGATCATGAGTGCCTACCTCACAGGGTTGTTATAAGCATTAAATGAGAAAATTCATGAACTAGTTGGCACAGTGTCTAGATACTGTTCAATACACGTTTCATAAACATCTGATTATATGAAGCTGTCCTGTGACTCCCCTAGTTTAAGTTAGCTATCTCCATGTATTCTCCCATAAGATCCTCTTTTCATACCACTCTGTCTGTAACATCTGTCTTACTGTATTGCAATCACCTATTCACTTACATATTCATCTCTCACTAGACTGGGAGCAACAGCTTGAGGGGCAGGAATCATGCCTTCTGCTTCTTCCATCTTTAAATCCCCATGCATTGTCTGACTTATAGCAGGGGCTCCTTAAATGTTTGGGGAGAAACAAATTCACATTAAACCTCAAATTCACCATCCTTACTGCCTTTTCTTAAACTAACGTCCTTGTTTTTCCTTAAGCCACCTCAGGATCCTTACATATGCTATCCCTATGCCACAAATTATTCGATTTATCAACAACTTTTCCTATAATGTTTTTATAGACAACTCTTCCCAAAAATCTTTTCATGGCTTGCTTCTTAGTATTTATGTCTATGCTCAATTACACCTTCTTAGAACTGTCTTCTTACCACCCTGTCTAAAAAAGCTCCTCCCTTGAGTCACTCTCTACCCCCTTTATCTTTCTTTACTTTATTCCTAGCACTTATTATCTGATTGCATTATTGATTTGTTTACTCATCCATAGTGAGTCTCCCTTACTAGAATGTAAGCTTCATCAGGATAGGAAGTTTGCCTGATTCAATGCTATAAAACCAGCACTAGAATACACTAGATTACTGCCTGGCACATGGTAGGCCTTTAAGAAACATATACTAAGTAATTGAATGAATGAATAAATAAATAAATGGAGTCAAAAGTCTGCTTCTTAGCAAACTTATTTTTAGTAAAACCTATATAGATAATACATAAGGATACAAACCTAAAGAGCTACAAAGAAACCAAAATATTTACTTTTGTTCCATCTTTTCTTTTTCTCTACCTTCTTTTGGAAGAACAGATCATAAAAATGATTAAAAAGCAGGCGGCCTGCCAGAGAAGCAAACTGCTTTGACAGGTAACAGAGCCTGGATTACCAAATCAGATTATACTTTAGATTTCCAGAGAGTCTCAACTTTGTTGTTCCCTGAAAAAGATGACACTTCCACAAAAGTGAACATTCCCAGGGGGAGATAAGAGGCTGGCTTTCAGATAATCATAGATAAAACAGACCGCTGGTTATGTGCAGTGAATCTATTAGCTCTCATCTGGAGACAATGTAAACCCCTAGAGGACATCTGGTAACATAGTGCCTAAGGCACTAGACTGCTAGCCAGAAGGCTGGCGGTTCAAACCCACGAGCCACTCCTCGGAAGGAAACCTGGGCAATCTACTTCCGTAGTGATACTGCCTCAGAAACCCAAGGAGGGGTCGCTATGAGTGGGGTCCGACTAGACGGCACATAACAACAACAACAGGGGACATCTAGCAATGTCTAGAGATACTTTTGATTGTCAAGACTTTGTGGAGGAAGGAGGTGCCACTGACATCTGGTAGACAGAAGGATGCTGTTAAACATCCTGCCATGCACAAAGAGCCCCACACAATGAATGACCCAGTCCAAAATGTCAACAGCACCATTAAAGCATATTATATGCAAGTGATATTATTCTCTGTATAACTTCAAACACTGAAACACAGAAATAGAAATCAGTTAGACTCGAAACCTCTAGTATTAGTAACACATCACTGATGACACCAAAACTAAGGTATCAGTATGTCAAGACCTTGCTGTCAAAATTCCTTGGTAAATACTGGAAATAATATAAATAAACCTCACCAGTAAACTTGAGACTATCTCTGAAAATCAAGTTAGCTAAAACTAATTTGTTAAAAAAAAAAAAAGGAGCCAGGGTGCAATGGTAAGCACTCTGCTGCTGACTGAAAGGTTAAGTGGTTTGAATCCACGAGTGGATCTGTGGGAGAAAGACCTGGCAATCTGCTGCCATAAAGATTAGAGCCTGGGAAACGCTATGGGATAGTTCTCTGTCACATGGGATCACTCTAAGTTGGAATCGACTCGATGGCACACTATAATTCAAACAAATCAAAAAGCTATGTAGTCCCCAAGAAAAACCATTTAAACATTACATTGGGTCACTGCAATAAACACACAATACCTATCACATCTCGGGCATTTTTCCTGTGCATCCAATTCCACCTTTTCCACAAACCCTTCTCTCATAAATCTACCAGCCTCTATCACAGCGCCTTGCACTCAACTGCCTGTAACATTTACTGAAGGAAACTCTCCAGTCCATACAGCTCATTCCATCCAAGTCTTTTTGCACTAATTTTATGGTTTTTGCTGTTTTTCAACTGTTCATATTTGTATGCCTTGCTCCTCATTGCCTATGCATCGGAACACAGATTTCCTTCTGTATACACCACAACCCCTTGAAGAGCACAATTTTCTGATTAAAATATTTTTCGAATAGTAATTGTCATCTGTCAGGACAAATACGTGTGAGGAGAATAAGCTGTGTTAAGGGAAGTCAAGCAGACGTCCGACAATGATTACTTTGTTTACAGGCTTCTTTGACACCAGATTTTTTCTGTTGCGTTCCCATGGAAAAGTTTTTCTACTTCAATGGGGCAGGCAAGGTCGCTAACTAGTGGGATCTCCCACTTACAGAATCTTTTTCTCAAAGGCGGGGACTTTTTACATACGGTTACCAAGGCAACCGGGAACAGCAAAAATCGGAAGTGGTTCCATCTAGGGAAGAAATTCTAAGGTCTAAAGTTAAAGCGGGGAGCTGCGACGCATATTAGTACAGAGCGACCACGGCTTATGCTAGTTTAAAATCCCTATTCACTTCCGGGCCTCCTTCATTAGCAGGAGTACTCATTTCGGGAAACGCAATGGACAGAACCGATAGAGACCTCGTCAGGAACCCGCCTGACGGCCGCGCATTCGGTTCCCGCCGGCTTCACTCCGCCGAAACAAATAAGCCACTGCCCTGCCCACATTCCCATCTCTTCCACCCAAGCCGCCGGCCTGAGGTGGCGCTCTCCACATCCACTGGGCTGCTTGAGTGAAACACACGTGAGACTCCTCAGCATCTGGGACCAACTAACTATTCGCCACGCCACGGCTTTGGCTTCAGTGAGGGGGCGATCTTAACCTGGGAAGACACTCAGGAAAGACCCCAGCCTCAGCGAGGCCTAGTCGTCGCGGCGGCTGGCAGGAGGACCTATCTATGGTCTTGGCCCACATTGCTCTCTTCTCCAGGCCAGTTCCTCGCCTGGAAAGTGTGACTAGGGAAATGAAAAAGAAAGGTATTCTCAGACCCTTCCGTATCGAGGACCCTAAGTAACAACCCACCTGGTGAGCGCCATCTTCTTCCGCTTCTTCCAGCACTAGCCACAGCACCGCGGGGAGGTTCTTTCCCGGTGACGAGGTGCAGGGGAAAGGAAGAAGCACGTAATGCGCAGCCGCTTTCTCGAAAGGCCTTCTGGGATTTGTAGTTCTTTGGCCAGGGGTATAATTCGGTTGTACTCTAACCAGTCTGATTAGAGTTAAGGCTTAACTGTCTACTCTCTGATATCGTAGGGCGTTCCCTAAGCAAAATAACAAAGTTAGAGGAAGGTGCCTTTTAGTTGCTTTTTTTTTTTCTTTATTCAGTCCCTTTTCCCTGGTGTAACCCGTTGCCATTGTGTCCATTCGGACTCACACGAATCCTATAGGACTGAGTAAGACTGTTCCGTATTGTTTCCTAGTAGGAAAGGAGCCCTACTGGCATAGTGGTGAAGTGCTAGCCTGCAAATTGAAAGTCAACTTCAGTAAAGATTACAGCCTTGAGAGCTCTATGGGGCACTTCTGTTCTGGCTTATAGGGTCAGGAGGCCACAGCAGTGGGTTTAGTTTATTGGTTTAGTAATCTTTTTTTTTTATTTTTTAATTGTGATTTGGGTGAAAATTTACAGAGCAAATTCACTTTCCATACAGCAGTTCACATACACTTTGTCTCATGACATTCACCACAATTTACCAAAATTCAACAGCTCCCCTCATACTTCCTCCAGATAGTTACCTCTTCCCTGTGTCCACCCTCCATACACTTATGATCCCTGAGCTGTTTCCCTGTACATAAGCAGCCCTTCTTTCTCCCATGATTGTTCTCTCCAAGGAATGTATCTACCTCAGGTAAATGTTCAACTCATATGCCTATCTATTGTTTGGCTGGAAGCCACAGG
>NW_006921666.1:3522991-3566324 GCF_000298275.1 Orycteropus afer afer | reverse complement strand
TTAATTCTGTCTTCCATTGCATCAATTCTACTCCTTTGTCCTTCCAATGTGTTATCTATTTCTGACAATTTAGTATTAATCTTCTGGATTTCTGTCTGTAGATTTAGAATCATTTGTAATTTTTCATTTATTTTGTCATTTTGTTTTTGTATTTTTTTCCAAAATTCCTCCAAGGTTTTTTCTGTGTTTTCTTTGGTCTGTCTCTCAATCCTTTGAAGATACCTAAATATAGTTATTTTGAATTCCTTATCAGATAATTCCAATGCTGCTTCTTCCTCAGGGATGTGTTCTAGGTCTGTATCCTGTTCCATTATTTCTATCACTTTATCTTGCTTTTTTTGTATGGACTGTGATGGTCTGTTGTCTCCAAGACATCATGGTGTTGTATTTAGATCTCTGTTAACTGTTTGTGAAGAGCAGCCAAGGGTGATTTAGGCTTTTCTTGGTGGTTTTTTATCGTTCGCCCATTGGTGGAGAAGGAGGTGGTGGCTCTCATTCAGTAAGTGAAGTTGCAGGAGATGTTGGTGTAGTTGTATCTTATGGGGACTGTTGCTGTTTCCAACTCAGTTAGACAAAAATTACAGTTGAATAACCATCAGAAAACTAAAAGCACATGGACAAAAATACACCATGTAATCACACAGGAACAGTAATCAAAAAAAGAAAAAGGGAAAAAAGAAAATGAAAAAAACAAGAGAACCTGCGATATCTGGGGGTAGGGCACTAAGAGAAAAAAGGTAGGAAGGAGAATAATGAATAAAAAAAATGGGAAAAATGTAAAAAGAAAAACAAGTAATGGCGTTAACCATGAGAAAAAAGGCGGGGGGGGAAGAATTAAAAAAAAAAATTTAACCTAAGAACAGGGAAAAGAAAATAAAAAAGCTGTAAACTAAGACCTGAGAGGAGAAGAATAAAGAATAATAGTAAAAAGTACAAAATTATTATTAATAATCATAGTTTTAAAACAAACAAATGCAGGAAAACTAACCACCAGAGAAAGAAAGAGGAAAAGATAAAAAAAAAAGAAAAAAATCAGTGGGGACAGGGCAGGGCACTCAGGCTCCATCTGAGCACACAGACTGGGATGGAGTTCCTGCGGGCCCAGAAGGTGGGTGGGGGTGGGGAATGGCCACACCTGTGTTCATCAAGCGGGTATCGGGTATAAGAGTAACAAGAGGAATGTCACACCTTTTCAGTCGTACAAGTCCAGAGTGCCCTTGGGATTACTGGCAAGCAGAACCTGTTCTTAAGCCCCTGGAATCTGGTAGAGCAATGTTTATTTAAATATCCAAAATGGTCAAGCTGCTTGTAAACATTCAAAATGGCAGTGCCCTCTGGACAGGCAAAAGTCCACTGTTCATACCGTCTTCCTCTTCACTGCTGCTTCCCCTTTTATTCTCCAGCCACCAGAGCAGTTCTCCGTGTAGTCCCCGGCTAGCAGGGCTGATTTTTAGGTTAATTCTTAGGTACTACCACCACTCGGGAATCTCCAAGCTATGTATGCTGTCAGGATTGCTCAGGATCGCTGCCAGACCGCAGCTCCATATGTCTCCTTTTCTGGTATTTTCATGCAAATTCTTCTGCTAGTTGGGGTTTAGTCCACTTCTGTATCCTTCCCTTCAAGGCTCAGGGGTCCAGGATTATCTTCTGTGTCTGTGTTAATTGGTTTCCCTTTTCTTTGTTGAAGAGGGTCTGTGCAGTCTTTCTGCCTAGTCTGCCATCTTGAATCTAGGAGGAAGCTTTTTAAGTTGATATGAAATCATCTCTAAGGTAGATTGCCCAACCTTCCTTCTGAGGAGTGGCTGGTGAGTTTGAACCGCCAGCCTTCTGGTTAACAGTCAAGTGCCTTAGGCGCTATGCCACCAGAGCTCTGAAAGAAATGATAGTATAACTGAAATCTTCAAGATACTGAGAGGAGGGAAGTGTGTGGCACATAGATGAAACAAGATTAGCCAGAGTTTTGATCATTGTTGAAGCTGGTTAATGGGAAAGAAGATGTTCATGATATTATCCTCTCTGCTTTTGTATACGTTTGAAATTGTCTGCACACATACAGAAAAGTCCATGGAATGTATGGTGAAAGCTGTTCAGATTTTCCCAAACCAAACACCAGTGTGAGCAGTCTACAAAGCTTTCCTCATTCTTTACGTACCCTCTCCCCACAGGGATCCCCATAGTGTTTGGTCATTTCTTCACTTCTTATAAGATCTTGTACATTTCAGCCTCAGACCTGGAGTTGGTTCCCTATCATTTGCAATTGAAAGGAATTTACTGATATGCTTTCTCCATGCTTCCATAGTACTTGTGTTTCCCCTCCTTTAACACTGATCACACTTTATAGATTTTGGTGGTTTACCTGACTGTGAGTAAGATTAAATCTCTCTTTCTCACCATTTTATCCCTATCATCTGTGCCTGTGCAATCCTGGGCAGGTCTTCACCCCTCACTGGATTTCATTTCCTCATCTGTAAAAGGACAGGGTGGGCTTTATTTTCTTAGTTTCTAAAACTTCGAGATAAATAAGTTAAAAATTTCCCAATTCCATGAAGTACTGATACATTCAACAACTTGCATAAATTTCAAAGTGAAAGAAGACAGTCTCAAAAGCTTGCGTGTTATATGATACTATTTATGACATCCTGGAAGGGGGTGGATTAGGAATTTTTAGAATTTATTTTTATCTGTTTCATTGTTCTTGTTGGGGATATACTCAGTAAAACAAATTTCCATTTCAGCAGTTTCTCCATGTACCATTTAGTGACCTTGATTGCATTCTTTGAGTTGTGCAACCATTCTCACTCTCCTTTTCTGAGTTCTTCCTCCCCCATTAACATAATGTCACTGCCCCCTAAGGTTCCTATCTAATCATTCAACTTGCTGTTGTCAATTTGACCCCACATAGTTAGTTCTTAAAAGAGCATACTGCTAAAGGCAGACATTTCTTTTTTTGAAATATATAACATTCTTGAAGTGACAAAACTCTAGTGATAGAGAACCAATCAGTGGTAGCCAGGAATTAGGACTAGGGGATAGGTGTGACCATTATAAGGGGAGTTTTTTTTTAGGTGATTGAACTATTCTGTATCCTTATTGTGATGGAGGTTACATGACCCTATACAGCCAAAATAACCAAACCTGTTGTCATCATGTTGATTCCTACTCGTGGTAACACCTTATATTACAGAGTAGAACTGCTCCATAGGGTTTTCTTGGCTGTGACCTTTACATTAAGGCAGGGGCTGAGGTAGGCAGGCCCGGAGCTCAAGGGCTGCTTTTCGCTTGGGGGTGGTTTTATATTAAGACCAGGCCGAGGTAGGTGGGCCTGGGGCTCCCACCTGGGGCTCGAGGGCTAATTTTTGCTTGGGGGCAGCTCTATTTTAAGGCTGGGGCCAGAGGTAGGCACAAAGGGGTTAGGAACAACTAGGGAGATGAACTTGTCTGTCAGTTTGTCATCCTGTGGTGGCTTACATGTTGCTGCGAGGCTGGAGGCTATGCCACTGGTGTTGCAAAATGCCAGCAAGTTTACCCATGGTAGACACGTTTCACCAGAGCTTCTGGCTAAGACAGATTCGGAAGAAGGAAGAGGCCATCCACTTCTCAAAGAATTGGCCAGTGAAAACCTTATGAATAGCAGTGAAACACTGTCTGATATGTTACTGGAAAACTTTGTGAATAGCCCTGAAATATTGTCCAATATAGTGCCAAAAGATGAGCCCATCAGGTCAGAAGGCATCAAAATTTGACTGCGGAAGAGTTGACTCCTCAGAGTAGAGACAACCTTAACAATATGAATAGAGTAAAATTTTTGGGACCTCCGTTGCCTCATGTGACATGACTCAAAGTGAGTAGAAACAGATGCAAACATCCATTAATAATTGGAACATGGAATGTACAAAGTATGAATCTAGAAAAATTGAAAGTTGTAAAAAATGAAATGGAACACATAAAGATCTATATCCTAGGCATTAGTGAGCTGAAATGGACAAGATAGATAGACACAGTGGCTGCAACGATGGGCTCAGGTATAGCAAGGATCGTGAGGCTGGCACAGGATCGGGCAGTGTTTCGTTCTGCTGTGCACGGGTCACTGTGAGTCAGAGACGACTTGATGGCACCTAACAATAACAACAGCCTTTATGGAAGCAGCTCTCCAGGCCTTTCTTCTGTGGCAATACTGGATGGGTTTGAACCACCAACTTTTAGGTTAGTAGTCAAGCACTAACTGTCTATGCTACCCAAGGTCTCCTATGAATCTATACATGAGTTAAAATTCTTAGAACAGTACAACAAAAAAGTTAGTTTTACTGTATGATAATTTAAAAGATAAAAATGTAACAATGCCTGGTCTAGCTCCTACTATGCTGCTGTTAGAAAAGCTTCCTTACCCTCATTTAGCATCAGTAGCGTTTTCTCTTTGGCAATCTTTCATGGCACACTTGGGGTTCCTAGAATCATAGAGGTTTCAGAAGATGTGTACTTTTAAAAAGAGTAAGGGGATAGACTGTAGTCTTCTGTATGGATTTATTGTTGTTGTTGTTGTTATGTGCCGTCGAGTCGGCCCCGACTCATAGCGACCCCTCCTTGGGTTTCCGAGGCAGTATCACTACGGAAGTAGGATTGCCCAACCTTCCTTCCGAGGAGTGGCTGGTGGGTTTGAACCGCCAGCCGTCTGGTTAGCAGGCAAGTGTCTTAGCCACTTTGCTACCAGAGCTCCCTCTGTATGGATTACACCTCATTATAAAGAAAACAAAAATCTCCATAACTGGACCAATAAGCAACATGACAATAATTGGAGAAAAGATTGAAGTTGTCAGGGATTTCATTTTACTTGGTTCCACAATCACACCCATGGAAGCAGCAGTCAAGAAATCAGACATCGTATTGCACGAGGCACATCTGCTGCAAAAGACCTCTTTAAAATGTTAAGGAGCAATGATGTCACTTTGGAGACTAAGGTGCCCTAACCCAAGTCATGGTATTTTCAATCGCCTCATATGCATGTGAAAGCTGGGCAAAGGTTAAGGAAGACAAAAGAAGGGTTGATGCGATTGGATTGTGGTATTGATAAAAAATATTGAAACTACCATGGACTGCCAGAAGAATGAACAAATCTCTCCTGGAAGAAGTGCAGCTGGAATGCTCCTTAGAAGTGAGAATGGCCAGACTCTGTCTTACCTACTTTGGTCATATTGTGAAAAGGGACCATTCTCTGGAGAAGGACATCATTCTTGGTAAAGTAGAGGGTAAATGACGAAGGCGAAGACCCTCAATGAGATGGATTGACACAGTGGCTGCAACAGTGGGCTCAAGCAAAGCAAGGATTGTGAGGCTGGCACAGGACCAGGCAGTGTTTTGTTCTGTTGTACATGGGGTCGCTATGAGTTGGAACCTAATTGATGGCACCTAACAACAAGAAAAAAGGAATAGATGATATATTGGTTTTCTGTGCTGTATAACAAATCAACACAAACAGCAGTTTACAACAATATCTATTTATTAGCTTGCAGTTCTGTAGGTTAGAAGGTTGGATTCCCTGATCAGGATATCTGAAGGCTGAAATCAAGATGTTGGCCAACCTGAGTTCTCATATGGAGCTCTGGAGAAAATCCATCTCCAAGTTGATTCTTCTTGTTGGCAATCAGTTCCTTGCAGTTATCAGACTGAAGTCTCTGTTTCCTTTCTGGAGGTTAGTGGGGGTCACATGCACACACACACACACACACACACACCCGCTCCTGAGGCCACTCCCAGGTTCCTTCCATATGACTCCTATAGGCAGTTAACTAATGGATGTTTGCTTTCTAGCAGGTCAGTGTGAGCATGTCTCTCTGACTTCCTCTTTTGCTGTCAGCTGGAGAAAGTGCTTTGCTTTGAAAGGACATAGGACATACCTTAAGGGAAACTGTGCCAGCTCACATAACACAATCAAGGGAGTGATGACTTATCACATTCCCAATTCCAGAGAATGTGCAGGGCATGTATACCAGAGGGGAGGGAGACCAAGGAGGAAATATTGAGGGATATCTTACAATCCTATCTTCCACAGGATATAAGCCAAAAAGAAAAAAAAAAAAATTTTAGTAAATTCAGGAATTTAATCATATTGTGTAATGCAATACAGAGTCTGGAAGTCTGAAGATATGAGTTTAAGCTATGGCTTCACAACCAATAAGCTGTGTTACCTTTATCGAATCAGTTACCTTCTTTGCTCTCCAATTTTATCAAACTTAAAATGCTGCTCTCATTACCTGTTTTATATATATCACAGAGTGATTGTGAATCTTAATTGAGGTAATGCCAGTGGAAATGTTTTTTCTTGACTCTAAGGTTCTGTGTAAACGTATGAATTATTACAGTTAATATTTGGGTTGGCAGTGATCTGCTTTAACCTCTGCTCCAGGAATATATTATCTCTAAAAAGAGAATATAAGAGGAGAAAATTAGAGAAGGTCCTGGAAGCCAGGCTCAGGGAGCTTAGGTTTAATTCAGCAAGTGATTTGGAGCTGAAGGAGGACTTACGTGGAGGGTCTGGGTCAAAGAAAGAGGCAAGAAAGAGAATTTTAAAGGAGAATGGGTTTCTATGGGGATGGACAAAGGAGGCCACTTGAAGAAAAGGTTAAAAAAATTTACATGGAAAACAAGTAAGATACAGTCCGAGACCTGGGATGCTGAATTGAAAGAAAAGGACGGAGAAGAGCTTTTACGACCCACTCTCATTATCCACAGGAGCATATCTGTGTCAAGCATTTGCACCAGTCATGCTCCTTTCCTGTCCTTGGGGTCTACAGAGGATAGCAACTGACATCAACAGCAATCTTAATAAAATACAATTAAGAAGGCAAGTCGGCTACAACTGCAATATAACCCAAACTCAAGCACTTCACTCAGTTTTTCAGGGAGATGGGGTTTGGTGCTTGGCTGTGTTGATTTTCCTTGCAGCAGCCATCCTCAGTATCTTAAGTAATTAGCAACTGCCTGCTTGGAATATGAAGTCTCTGAATGATGCAAATGAGTTAAAATGGTTGGCTGCTGACAGAATAGATGGGAGTTTGAGTTCACTCAGAGACCTGGGATGCCTTGGATGGAAGACCTGGCAATTTACTTCTGAAAAAAAATCAGTCATTGAAAACTATGGAGCACAGTTCTACTCTGACATACATGGATTCGCTATGAGTCAGACTTGATTCAACAGCAACTGATATAATAAGTGGTTGGAATAGAGAGCCCAGTGAAGACTGACTTGGTGCTGTTCCAGCTTGCAAGAAACAATCTGCTCAATCCATGCTTTGTTTTATTCCAGGTAGAGGGTGGAACTTGTCCTCAGAGACCTACAGACCCAACAGTTGGTTTCTAACTAGCTGTGGTTATAGACAGGTGTGGTATAGTGAATTACTTGGTATGGCTTTTCTAGCCATAGTCTTTGTAACTCCCACTGGATTACTGGGTTGGTGTTGTTGTTAGGTGCCATTGACTGGACTCTGACTCATAGTGACACTGTGTACAATAGAACGAAACACTGCCCGGTCCTGCACCAGCCGCACAGTCCTTGCTATGGCTGAGTCCATCGTTGCAGCCACTGTGTCAATCCATCTTCTTGAGAGCCTTCCGCTTTTTCGCTGACCCTCCACTTTATCAAGCATGATATCCTTCGCTAGGAATTGGTACTTTCTGACAACATGACCGAAGTAGGTGAGACAAAGTTTGACTATTCTTGCTTTCAAGGAGCATTCTGGATGTACTTTACTGCTAACCAGAAGGCTGGCAGTTCAAACCCACCAGCCTCTCCTTGGGAGAAAGGTTGGGCAATCTACTTTCATAGTAATACCACCTCAGAAACCCAAGGAGGGGTCACTGTGAGTCAGGTCCGACTCGATGGCACATAACAACAACCACTGACCTGAGGGGCTCATTTTCTGGCACTATATTGCTCAGTGTTTCAGGGCTATTCATAAAGTTTTCCAGTAATATATCAGACAGCATTTCACTGCTATTCATAAGGTTTTTACTGGCCAAGTCTTTGAGAAGTAGATGGCCCCTTTCTTCTGAGTCTGTCTTAGTCTGGAAGCTCCACTGAAACCTGTCCATAATGGGTGACCCTGCTGGTATTTGAAATACTGGTGGCATAGCCTCTAGCCTCACAGCAAGATGCGAACCACCACAGTATGACAAACTGACTGACAAGTGGTAGTTATATAAGTGAGGTCATACAATAGTTGCCCTTTTGTGATTGATTTATTTCACTTAAAGGAGATTTGGTGGAGCTGTAGTTAAAGCATTGGGCTGCTAACCAAAAGGTTAGTGGTTCAAACCTACCATTTGCTCTGCAGGAGAACGATGAGACAATCTGCTTCCATAAATATTTATATAAATATAAATATAAATATTTATAGCCTTGGGAACCCTATAGGGTCATTGAGTCAGAATTGACTCAATGGCAATGTTTGTTTGTTGTGTGTATTTCACTCAGCATAATGTCTTAAAGCTCCATCCATATTGCAGCATGTGTCAAGACTTCACTTCTCTTAATGTCTGTAGTAGTTAAGGTTGTCTGTCAACTTGGCTGGGCCTGGCTGAGTGGCTTGGCAGCTGGATGTAGTATTCCCCATGATGAGACTGGTAATCAGCTCCATGGTGGAATCTACTGTGAGCAGCTGAGTAGCTGCCTTAGGGATGTGGTCTGCTTCCTGGACGTCACTGGAAGTGGAGGGTCAGCGAAAAAGGGGAAGGCTCTCAAGAAGAAGCCTTGAGGAATGATTTCCAGCTTATGGCATGCTTGAACCCTATATGTAGCCGAGTTGTTGTTCATTAGCCTACCATGCTCTGCCAACCTTCGGATTTTCAAAGGACTTGAATTAATGGCCTGCCATGTGGTTTGATAACATTGGGACTGTGCCTTTTTAGTTGTCAACTTGGGCTTGTCAGTCTCAGCAGCCAGTAGCTGTCTGAGTGAAGAAAAGCCTCAGTGGGCTGGGAGCAGGAGGCAGAGTTAAAGCACAAGGTTGAAGGACTTTCACCCAGCCCTTAGAGCCTGGTACTTTGAACTCAGACTTAAAGCCTCCAAGCTGTAAAAGAATAAACTTATGTTTGTTAAAGCCATCCCATTTGTGGTATATTCCTGTCAGAGTGGCATTATTGTTGTTGTTGTTATGTGCTGTTGAGTCAGACCCGACTCATAGCGACCCCTCCTTGGGTTTCTGAGGCAGTATCACTGAGGAAGTAGATTGACCCTCTTCCTTCCAAGGAGTGGCTGGTGGGTTTGAACCACCAGCCTTCTGGTTAGCAGTCAAGTGCCTTAGGCACTACACTACCAGAGCTCCCCAGAGTGGCACTACGTAACCAAAATACTGTCTAAGTAGTATCCACCGTATGTATGTACTGAATTTGTTTGTCCATTCACCCACTCATGGGCATTTAGGTTGTTTCTACCTTTTGGGTACCTTGAATAGTGCTGCAGTGAACATTGGTCTACAAATATCTGTTTGAGTATTTACTTTCAAGTCTTTTGAGTATATACCTGGAAGTCGAATTGCTGGACCATATGGTAGTTCTATTTTTAGTTTTTTTAGAAACTACCACATTGTTTTCCACAGTGGCTGTACCACTTTAAATTCCCATAAGCAATGGTTAAGCATTCCAAAGTCCCCACCTCCTCACCTATATATATATTTAAATCTTAGCCATCTTGTTATTTGTTGTTGTTATGTACCATCTTAGGGGGTGTTAAATGATATCTAGCAGCAGCTTATAGATGTTACTTAATTTAACTTAAATAACTTGTTGTGGCTTTGATTTCCATCTCTCTGAGGGCTATGACATTCAGCATCACTGCATGCATTTGGTGGCCATCTGAATGTCCCCATTCATGAAATGTTTGTTTAAGCCCTCTGCTCATTTTATGATTGAGCTACAGTAGTATTTGTCTTTTAGTGATTATATTGTGGAATTATATATACATGTTGGTTTTCCCGTCCTGTTGATTTGGGCGGGCCTCAGTTTCCTCTCCTCACCTAATCCTTTCAGCTGATTGCTCTTCTCTCTGGCTTCCTGGCTTTTAGTCCCCTTTCTCCTGCTCTTCCCGCCTGCTACTTTGGGCGTCCCTGAGTTGTCTCTCCTCACCTGTAACCCTGGGGCTGACCCTGAGGAAGTGCAGCCAGAATGCTCCTTGGAAGCAAGAATGGCCAGACTTCATCTCACCTATTTTGGTTATGTTGTAAGAAGGGACCATTCCCTGGAGAAGGATGTCATGCTTGGTAGGGTGGAGGGTCGACGAAAGAGGGGGAGGCCTTCAACGAGATGGATTGACACAGTGGCTGCAGCGATGGGCTCAGGTATAGCAAGTATCATGAGGCTGGCACAGGACCAGGTAGTGTTTTGTTCTGCTGTGCATGAGGTCAATATGAGTCGGAAACGACTCGACAGCACTTAACAACAACAACAACAGCTGGTTTTTAGATTCTTATTGAATATGTGGTTTCTGAAGATATTCTCCCAGGGTGTAGCTTGCCTTTTCACTTTTTTTTGGTAAGGTCTTTTGAAAGACAGAAGTTTTTAATTCTGGTGAGGTCTGATTTATTTATTTTCTCTTTTGCTGTTTGTGCTTTTGTTATTACATTAGATAAATCATTGCTATATGTTAGGCTGACTTTGTTGTCTCTGCATTTTCTTCTAAATATTTTAAGGTTTCAGTTTGCACATTTTGGTCTTTCATCCATTTTGAATTAATTTTTGTGACTAGAGTAAGACATGTATCCTGTTCCATTTTTCTGCATGTAGAAATCCAATTTCCCCAACAACATTTATTGAAGACAAATGTCTTCAATAAATAATTTTTCCCATAAACTTAGCACCCTTGTCAAAAATCAGTTGACCTTAAATGTGTGATTTTATTAATGGATTCTCAATTCTATCCCATTGGTCTATTTGCCTACTTTTATGTAAGTATCAGGCTATTTTGAACTATATACTCTGAAAGGATGAGTTTTATGATATGTGAAGCTGTAAAAAAAGCTAGGTAGAAAAAAAAAGAATTAAAAGTATGATATATTATCTCTTCATTCATTTTTTCCAAATGAAATGTAGATTTATTTTGTTGAGTTCTCTAAGGAAAAAAAAAATCTATAGAAATTTTAATTGGCATTGTTTGTAAATTAACTTGAGAGAATTGATGCTTTTTATGTCTTCTCACTCAGGAACACTGTATAGTTTCTGACTTTTTAAAATCTTCTTTCATATCTTCCAGTAACCTTTTGAAGTTTTTCCTTATAAATACTGTACACATCTTTCAGGATATTAATTCTTAGGTATTTCGATTTTCTGTTATCATGAATGTTATCTATGTTCTTTGTATGATTATTACATACAACAACAGTTTTTATTTAGCAAGCCACAAATGTTCTGAAACAGGTCACTCAGTGTATAGATAGAATCAAGTTTTTGACAAACTTAGGGTCGACTTGTATTTGGTGAGGCGTCCTGCTCTATCTTCTTCCTGGGACTGAGTAGTTCTTTGTGGAGATGAGTCAGGATGCAGCTTTGTCGTCAGCTACTTCATACCACAAGCTCTGAGACTTGGAGACCTGCTGATCCCATTTCTTTCTTGATTTAATTATTCGTTTTGAATGTTGGCTCTAACTTTAAGGGGATATGAAACAAGGTTCCAGTGGGGATGAAGCTCTAGAGTCAAGATCACTATTCCTTTTTCTGTTGAACAAAGAACAATTTGCCCCTTGCCCTGAGCACTGCCGTTGTGATCCTATTCATTCTTATCAATTGTGTTTATCACTGTCACTCGTTACATTAATCCCTCCTGCCTAAGGCACTTGACTGCTAAGCAGAAGGCTGGTGGTTCAAACCCACCAGCCACTCCTCGGAAAGAAGACTGGCAATCTACTTCCATAGAGATACCACCTTGGAAACCCAAGAAGGAGTTGCTATGAGTCCAGACCAAGTCAACAGCATTAAGTTTGTTTTGTTTTGTTGTTTTCTCCTAGTGACATAGCATACCATCAGAGATTAAGTGGGTGAGGATGGCCACGATTTAATAACCCTCAGAGGGAAAAAAATATGCTGGGTTAATAATAATAGTTATTGTTTGTTGAGGAGCTTTTTTGCCTTTGGCACCTTGTGTAATTTCTCATTTAACTCTTACAACATCCCTATGAGTAGTTAAATATTATTATCTTCCTTTTACACATGGGGAAATAGAAGCTTATAGATGTTACTGAACTTAACTAAGATGGTAAACAAAACAAACAATAAAACAAAAAACTCAAACCCATTGCCATTGCCTGATCATGGTGACCCCATGTATTACAGAGTAGAGGTGCTCCATAGGGCTTTCTTGGCTGTAATTTTTTTTTTTTTAAATTGTGATTTGAATGAAAATTTCCAGAGCAAATTCACTTTCCATACAGCAGTTCACATACACTTTGTTTCATGACATTGACCACAATTTACCACAATGCAACAGCTCCCCTCCCACTTCCTCCCCATAGTTACCTCTTCCCTGTGTCCTTCTCTCCATGTGGCTGTAATCTTTAAGAAGGCAGGTTGGTAGGCTTTCCTTCCACGGTGCTGCGGGTAGATTTGAGTCATCTACCTTTAGGTTAGTAGTGGAGTGCAAGCCTCATCACAGTGTGATAGATGCTGTGCTGGAGTTCAGCCTAAGATGCTTTAGAAGCACCAGGGAGAGGCCTTAGCCAGGCTTGGGGTTTCTGGTAATGTCACCTGGCCAGGGTCATATGCTGTCAGTAGGTGAGGCCCAGAAGGACAGTGGCAGAGGTTTGGATGGTGAGTAGAAAAGGAGCAACATGAGAAAAAGCTCAGAGGTAGCAGCAGCAGCTTCTATCTCTTTGATCTACTGATCTCTTGAACTTCCCACCCAGACTGCTTCCCAGAGTGAATGGTGTCTCTGGCTCTCTCTTCACTGGCAGAAAAGACAACTGAACCCAGTCTACAGCCAAACTCTCCTGGCTCCAAGTACCAGCTATACACACATCCCTACGTTCTTGACTCACTGGACACATACGTGCGCTTGGGGAGCATCTCTTAGAAGTCCTGTCAATAACAGGAGTTGTTACACCTGCCACTCAGTTACACACCAACAATAATATAGCCCTATACCTTCAGATGGAGCTCTGGTAGCATAGTGCTAACCAGAAGGCTGGTGGGTCAAACCCACCAGCCACTCCTTGGAAGGAAGGTTGGGCAATTTAATTCCATAGTGATACCACCTCGGAAACCCAAAGAGAGGTCACTATGAGTTGGGTCTGACTCAACAGCACATAACAACAACAACAATACCTTTATAAGGAGCTCTGGTAGCACCTAAGGCACTTGACTGCTAACCAGAGGGCTGATGGTTCAAACCTACCAGCCTCTCCTCAGAAGGAATGTTGGGCAATCAACTTATGTAGTGATACTGCCTTGGAAACCCAAGGAGGAGTCGCTATAAGTTGGGTCCGACTCGACGGCACATATCAACAACATACCTTCATTGGGAGCTGTGGTGGTGCAGTGCCTAAGGCATTTGACTACTAACCAGAAGGCCAGAGGTTCAAACCCACCAGCCACTCCTTGGAAGGAAGACCGGGCAATCTCCTTCTGTAGAGATACTGCCTTGGAAACTCAAGGAGGGGTTGCTAGAGTCAAATCGATTCGATGGCAGTGAGTTTGGTTTTTTTGGTATACCTTCATATGAAGATCTCAGAATATTTTAGTTTTACATAACAGAAGTCAGTATCGGTGTGGGAGGTAGAATTTACACTCCTCCTCCACACCAAGTAAGCCAGGTCCTTACACTCCTCTTCCACACCAAGTAAGCCATGTCCAAATGCCTGTTCCTACCAAAAGAAAATGAAATGGAAATACCTCCCAGGGCAATAAGGAAAAGCCTCCAGAGATGAGAGTACTTCTCAGGGAGGAGTCCAGAAAAGTGGAGAGAGAAGGAATCCTCTCAATACAAGGATGGAAGCCCATCTGTCTTATGCTGGGTTCTCTAGAGAAGCAAAACCTGTGAAGTATATAAATACACACACACACACACACACATAGAAAGAGAGAGAGAGAGAGAGAGAGAGAGAAATTTATCTCAAAGAAATGGCTCATGTAATTGTAGAGGCTGGCAAGTCCCAAGTCCGTGGTTCAAATGTCAAGCTAAAGGCTTCTTCTGACTCATGCATCTACAGGGGCTGACAAACCCAAGATCAGCAGGCAATATAGCAGACTGCTGTCTTCAGAGGCTGATGAATCCGTGATTGGCAGGTAAAATGGCAGACTGTTGGCTCACAGGCTGTGAAGGCAACAATCCCAAGATTGGCAGGCTATATGGAAGTCCCTAGTTCAAGTCCAGGAACAAGAGAGGATGATGAGCCAGATGCAGGATCCAGCAGAAAGCCAGAGACCTTTCCAGGATATCCATGTATATGTATACTGAAAGTAGGCCACACCTCTGAGGAAACTCCCTGTATTAGTTAAGGTTGTGTGTCAACTTGGCTGGGCCATGATTTTGAGTAGCTTGGCAACTGAATGTAGTTGTTCCCCATGATGAGATTGGATGTTGTGTAAACACCTCCATGATGGAATATTTTGTGAGCAGTCAGTCAGTCGAAGGAGAGTTTCCTTCAGGGTATGGCCTGCTTCCAGTATATGTAGGAAGGATCCTGCATTGGTTCAGTCTTCACTGCCAGTTGCTGCACTTGAACCAGTGCCCTGTCGTGTTGCTTGGTGATCTTGGTGGTAATTGCAGCCTGTGGGCCAACTGTCTGCCATTTTACCTGCTGATCTTGGATTCATCAGCCTCAGCAGTCAGTTGCTTCATGAGTCAGGAGACGCCTCCAGCTTGCTCCAGTGGGCCTGGAAGGCAGAACTGAAGCCCAAGGTCAAGGGACCTCCACCCAGCTCATAGAGCTGGCATTCGGAATTCAGACTTCTAGCCTCCTAAACTGTAAGAGAATAAATTTCTGTTAAAGCCGTCTTGTGGTATTTCTGTTATACCAGCACTAGAGAACTGAGACACTCCTTTTCAACTGATTGGCTGCTCATAGCACATCTCCTCATGGAGATTATTATGTCAGATCTCATAATGGGAGATGACTCCATCATAACCGCTAACTCACTGAGAATCATGGCCCAGCCAAGTTAACACCCAACCTTAACTATCACACCATCTAAATGGGGAGGGCCAGGCTTACCCCAGTGGAGCCACTAGGGGGCTACATTGGGTGGGGGGTGTGTGGACACCAAAATGACTGTCAAATTTCTGTGCAGTGTTTCAGCAGAAATTTATTATTTTTATTATTTACAAAAATATCCATGTAGTTAGTTACAGCAACAAAAACATTTTTTTGTAAGACCAGCCTATATGTATCGATAGACCTACAAGTCTCCAACCCTATGCTAATTTACTTTTTGAACCTTCTAATGTGCTCCAGTCAGAGTTGTCATTATTACCCAATTACAAGGATGTTTGGAATCACGTGGTTTCATCTGGACATGGTACAATCACATCCTGTCATTTTTGTTGCTGCTGCTGTTTTTATAGTTACTGATTTTGCCAAATTTTCTGGTGTTTTAGCTTTAATATTGTGATGATTACTATTTGTGAACCTAGATCAATAACTTTTTTGAGAATGAAGTAGCAATTGAAGGAAAATAAGGAGAAAAATAAAATAAAAGCTTCTGTTCAATTACTAATGTAATTCAATGTACAAAAATTTTACAAAGGAATTTTGTAAAATTTGCTGTTAGTGTTCATGTAATCTAGATATATTACATTTAAGCAATTTACAGCTATATTTGTTTGCTACATATTATTCTATGAATAAAATTGATAATAAATATTACTAAGGATTCTGTATGGTCTGGTATGGGAAGAGGTCATGGAGGGGGTGACACTATGAGTTACTGCTGTGGGTGACAACAATCCTAATGACACCACTACTCAGCCCAAAGGAAAAATAGCTTTCTTCATAGTAGCTAGAAGATTAAACTGAAAGTGAAGAATGAACCTACCCTTGCTCACAGGCAGGAGGCCATCCCCTCCTACAGCCTGAGAGACTTGGCAGAGATTGGGCGAAGCCTGAGGATGGAAGAGACTTTCCTTGTGCAGTTCAAGGACAAGTCCAACCTACAGTCAAAGTCTCTGTTCCATACCACAATGAGATACTACGTCACACCCACTAGAATTGATATAATAAAAAAGACAGACACGAATAAGTATCAGGGAGGATGTGGAGAAACTAGAACCCTTGTACATAGCTGGTGGGAATGTAGTGTGGTGCAACCGCTTTGGAAAACAGTTTGTTCCTCAAAATATCAAACAAACAGTTACCATATGACTCAGCAATTCTACTCTTAAGTGTATACCCAAGAGAAATGAAAACATATTTCTGCACAAAAACTTGTACATGAATGTTCATAGCGCTGTAAGTCATAATAGCCAAAAAGTGGAAATAATCCAAATGTCCATCAACTGATGAATGGATACAAAATGTGATCTATCCATACAGTGTGATAATATTCAGCAATAAAAAAAGAGCGAAGTTTTGATATGTGCTTACAGCTTGGATGAACCTTGAAAACACTATGCAAAGTTAAAAAGTCAGCCACAAAAGACCAGATATTACATGATTCCATTTATATGATGTGTCCAGAATAGGCATATCCATAAAGACAGGAGTAGATTAGTGATGGCCTGGGGCTGAGGCTAGGACGGGAGGGAGGGAGCCAATGGGTATGAGGTTTCTTTTAGGAATGTTGAAAAAGTTCTGAAATTAGATTGCGGTGATGGTTGCACAACTCCGAGTATAATTAAAAACCACTGAATTGTACACTTCGAAAGGGTGAATTTTATGGTTTGTGAATTATATCTTAATAAAGCTGTTTAGAAAGATCTCTACTCTCAGGTTCCTCAGATTCCCTCCGAGATAAATTTCTCCTCTCCCTCCTCCATTTGTTTTAAATTCCTGATCCTCCTCATACTTATTAACTCCTTACTGGTTAGATTTTTGTAAGGTTCTGTCTTAGACCCTTTTCTAAACCAAAAAACCCCACACCCACTGCCATCAAGTTGGTCCCAACTCACAGTGACTCCTCTTTGGGTTTCTGAGGTGGTATCTCTACAGAAGTAGACTGCCCAGTCATCCTTCCGAGGAGTGGCTGGTGGGTTTGAACTGCCAGCCTTCTGCTTAGCAGTCAAATGCCTTAGGCACTATGCCAGAGCTCTCTAGGCCCTTTTCTAGTGGTTAAAATCCAATGCCTTGGTTTGAATCCCAGATTTACCACTAACTAGTTGTGTGACTTGAACAAGTTAGTTAACCTCTTGATCTCAACTTTGTCATTTGAAAAATGACAGTGGGTTAATGATAGTATCTTATTCATAGGGTTGTTGTTGTCATTAGGTGCTGTCGAGTGGATTCCAACTCATAGTGAGCCTGGGTACAACAGAAGGAAACATCACCCCATCCTGTGCTGGTCTCACGATCCCTGCTACACTTGAGCCCATTGTTGCAGCCACTGTGTCAATACATCTTGTACAGGGTCTTCCCCTTTTTCTCTGACCCTTCGCTTTACCAAGCATTCATAGGGTTAGTTTAAGGATCAAATAACTATATGAACTGTGTTTAGAGTAGTGCTTGGTACGTAGTAAATCCTATATTAACATTTGCAATGATTACCGATATATTAAAACCTTTAGAATAGTATTTGGCGCATAGTGAATGCCCTGTAAATGTTAGCTATTACACACATACACACACACACATATTTAGAGTAATAATGGTTAACTATTGCTCAAGACTTTATCTGTCTTGCTGTTAATGTACATTTGAGCTATTTCCAATTTGGGGTTATTAATGAATAATGCTGCTTTGAATATTTGTGCATCCATTTCTCTAGGGTACACATTTAAGAGTGAATTACTGGCGCATAGGGTATGTGTATCTTCATATCTTCATATCAGATATTGCCAAACTGTTTTCCAAAGTGGTTGATTCATTTTACATTCCCATCCCCAGTAGTGAGAATGCCTGTCACTGTATATTCTCTCCGACGCTTGATAAGCTCCTCTTTTTTAATTTTAGCTAATTTGGTATATAATGGTATTTCGTTAGTTTAGATTTGCATTTCTGATTACTAATGAGAGCGAGAACCACTGGATTGCCTCCCTTGTGAAGCTCCTGGGATAGTCTGTTGTCCAGTTCTTTAACTGAGCTCTACGTCTTTTTTTTTTTTTTTTTTCTGATTTGTGAGAATTCTTGTTGGGGTGTGGATACTAGTCCCTCGTCTATGGCTACTATCTTCTAGCACTATGCTGATCTGGTTGCTCTAACAAGGCTATTTTTGATGAACAAAAATTTTAATTCTGAAGTAAGCACATTTTTGTATCTTTTCTTTGGTGGTTAGTACTTTTAGTGTCTTATTTAAGAAATTCTTCCCTTTCCTGAGGTCATGAGCATACTCTCCTATATTATCTTGTAAAACTTTATATTTTTGCCTTTTACACTTACGTCAATTCCACTGGGAACTGAAAATTGTGTATGATGTGAGATAGGAGTGCAATCTCAATTTTTTTTTCTACCTGGGTGCTCAATTTTATTAGCACCATTTGTTAAAAAGTCCGTTATTTCCCCACTAACCTCCAAGCCCCCTCTGTCATGTGGCAAGTGTCCATATACATAGGTCTGTTTGGGAACTCTTTATTCTGTTCATACAGCAACATCTCCCATCTTGTTCTTATTCAAGAGTGTATTGGTCCTTTATCTTTAGAATAAGTTTATCAAGTTCTACCAATGAAACAAAACAGTTGTCCCAATCCGTATGGATGTCGAGATCAAATTGGGTGGTAGTGGCTGGCACTCTTTCTTTCCGTACCTGGGAATGGATGAAGAAGCATTTAGCTATGATAGGCTGCTCTTGACAGTTGTCTTACTCTATGGGCCTCACAAAGAAGAGAGTCAGACCAGATCTGGGTTCTTCTTACCTCTGAGTGCTGTCGTTTGACTTGGGGTTTCTGTTACTTGCAACCAAATCATCCTAACTTACTCATGCCTTTGTTTTTAGTTGCCAAAAACTCAGGCTCCCCTGACTTATGGTGTCCCAGTCCTGTGATCAGATCATTGTGGTCCATAGGATTTTCATTGGCTGATTTTTGGACATAGGTTGCCAGGGCTTTCTTCCTAGCCCACCTTAGTCTGTTCAGTATCATAGCAACCCACAAACCTTCAATGACAGACTGTGGTGGCTGTGTATGAAATATATTGCCTGGGAATTGAACTTGGGTCTCCCTATGCAATGTGAGAATTCTGCCACCAAACTGCCAGTTGGGAGCAGTTCAGCGGTATGTATTAAATGAAGATGGGGCAATCTACTTCCGTAGTGATACTGCCTCGGAACCCCAAGGAGGGGTCGCTATGAGTCGGGTCCGACTCGACGGCACATAACAACAACAACAACGTTTATACCACTTGAACTAGTTATTCTACTTTTTAATCAATGGTGCCCAAAATAAAGCTTCTCAAGGATGTTCCTAGTATCAAAATTTTAAATGGCAAAATAGAGGCTGGATTAAATAAATGTAGGGGAATGAAAAACCTTTGCAACTATTGAGAATAATGTTTTAGAATTTCTATTGACAAGGGGAAGTACACATTTTAGACAAAAAACATTACAAAGCAATATCCATAGCAGTATTTCTATTATCTATAATATTGAAAAGGCGAGAAGGATCTACTTTAAAATAATAGCAATGATTATCTCTGTAGGGTAAAATTATAGATAATTTAATGTTTTTCTTTTGTTTTTCTGAATTTTTCAACTTTCCACCATGAATTTGTATGTATGAGAAATTTCAAGCATATATAAAAGTAGAGAGAATAGAAAATTGAACCTAAAGTATTTGGCACCAGCTTTAAGTATTTTTGATGCAAGACCAAATGCTTTCATTATACCCTCCCACTTCCTCTACCAGATGATTTTGAAGCAAATAGCAGACACCATACGTGACTGGTAAAGATTTTAGCATGTATCTCTAAAAAATAAGATTTCTTTTTTCAAGAACACAACACCATTATCATTATCACACCTAAATAAAAAATTAATTTATTAATATAATCAAATATCCAATCAGAATTCTACATTCCCTTGTTTGTCTTACAATTTCTTATGTGTATTACTTTTCAAAAAAATTTTATTGTGGTAAAATATATATGACATTGTTTTGGTTACCTAGTACTGCTCTGACAAGTTGTTGTTATGTGCCGTTGAGTCAGACGCGACTCATAGAGACCCCACCTTTGGTTGCTGAGGCAGTATCACTAGGGAAGTAGATTGCCCAACCTTCCTTCCAAGGAGTGGCTGGTGGGTTTGAACTGCCAGCCTTCTGGTTAGCAGTCAAGTGCCTTAGGCACTATGCTACCAGAGCTCCTGACAAGAATATACCACAAATGGGATGGCTTGAAGAAACAGGAGTTTATTCTCTTACAGTTTGGAGGCTTTAAGCTTGAGTTCAAAGTGCCAGGCTCTAGGGGCTGGGTGAAATCGCCCCCCCCCCCCCCCCCCCCCCCCCCGCCAGCCTTGTGCTTCAGCTCTGCCTCCTGCCCTCGGCCCACTAAAGCTGGAGGCTTTTCTTCACTCAGCTGCTGGCTGCTGAGGCTGACAAGCAAAAAGGCACAGTCCCGATGTTACCTAACCATACAGCAGGCCATTAATTAAAGTCCATTGAAAGTCCCAAGGTTGGCAGAGCATGGCAGGCTGCTGAACAATGATACAACTACATGCAGGGTTCAAGTGCGCCATGAGCTAGCTTCCGTTTCCCAAGGCTTCTCCTTATGTCCAGGAAGTAGACCACATGCCTAAGGCAGCTACTCAGCTGCTCACAGTAGAGTCCGCCATGGAGTTGATTACTACTACTCTCATCATGGAGGAGCTCTGGTGGTGTAGTGCCTAAGGCACTTGACTGCTGGCAGTTCAAACCCACCAGCCACTCCTCGGAAGGAAGGATGGGCAATCTACTTCTGTGGTGATACTGCCTCGGAAACCCAAGGAGGGGTCACTATGAGTCGGGGCTGACTTGATGGCACATAACAACAACAACAACAACTCTCATCATGGGAAATAACTACCACCAGCTGCCCAGCCACTCAACCAGGCCCAGCCAAGTTGACACACAAACTTAACTACCATAGACATAAAATTTGGTATTTTAAAGTGTACAATTCAGTGGCATTAATTACATTCATAATATTGTGCAACCATCAGCATTATCTGTCTTCAAAACATTTTCATTATCCCAGACAGAAACTCTGCATCCATAGAGCAGTAAGGTCTCATTCCCCGACCCGCCTCCAGGTCCTAGTAGTCTCTAATCTACTTTTTGTTTCTATGCATTTGCCTATTCTAGGTAGTTCATATAAGTGAGTCATACATTCAGTACTTGTCCTTTTATGTCCGACTTATTTCGCCAAGCACAGTGCTTTCAAAGTTCATCCATGTTGTAGCATGGATCAGAACTTCATTTCTCTTTGTGGCTGAATAATATTCCATTGTATAGATGCATCACATTTTGTTTACCCATTCATCTGTTGATGGACCCTTGGGTTGTTTCTACCTTTTGGTTGTTGTGAATAATGGTGCAATGAACATTGGTATCTGTTTGAGTATTTGCTTTCAATTCTTTTGGGTATATGGCTAGGAGTGGAGCTTCTAGGTCATCTGGTAATTCTATGTTCACTTTTTGAGGACCTGCCAAAGTGTTTTCCACAGTGGCTGCCCCATTCATTTTACATTCTGACCAGAAATACATGAGGGTTATAATTTATCCATATCCTTGTCAATACTGTTATTTCCCATTTTTTGATCATAGTCATTTTTTTTTTATCTTAGTTCAGGTGAAGTGTCCATATGTTGGACATGTGGAATTGAAAATTTTATGTAATGCTAGAAAGGAGTGCAATTTCAGTTTTTTGTATACGGGTGCTCAATTTTATCAGCACTGTTTATTGTTTTATTAAAAAGTCTGTTTTTCCTCATTGATCTGCAGGCCATGCTATTTAGACATAGAGAGAAATGAAGTCCTAATACATGCTATGACATTGTTGAACCTTGAAAACACCACACTGAGTGAAATAAGTCAATCTCAAAAGGACAAATACTGTAAGATCCCACTTATATGAAAGGAGTCCTGATGGTGCAGTGATTAAGAGCTCAGACTGAACCCACCAGCTACCCTGTGGGAGAAAGATGTGGCGTTCTGCTTTGGAAACCTTACGGGGTGATTCTATTCTATCCTATAGGGTTGCTATGGGTTGGAATCTATTTGACAGCACCTGGTTTGGTTTTGTTCACTTAAATGACCTATCCTGAATAGGAAACGTCACAGAAACCAAAATTTATTAATGATTTCCAGGGGAAGGAGGGAGGGGGAAGGAAGGAGTCATCGCTAGGGGCTACTAAGCTTCTGTTAAGGGTGATGGAAAATGATAGTGGTGATAGTTGTAGTGTCATGAATGTAATTAACGTCACTGAATTGTACATGTGAAAAATGTTGAAATGGCAAATGTTTTATTATATATGTATACACAATAAAAAAGAAAGAAAGAAAGAACTATAGTGGTTCTTTTTCTGATTTAAAAGTATGTAGTTCTTTGTGGAGAGTTAAAAAAAATAATAGAATAGCAAACACAAGAAAATAAAAACCACCTATAATCTGGGTCCCCAGGTAGTGCAAACAGTTAAGCACTCAACTGCTAACCGAAAGGTTGGCTTTGGAAGCCAACCAGAGGCACCTCAGGTGAC
This sequence comes from Orycteropus afer afer, assembly GCF_000298275.1. Lineage (NCBI taxonomy): Eukaryota > Metazoa > Chordata > Mammalia > Tubulidentata > Orycteropodidae > Orycteropus > Orycteropus afer. The sequence continues at coordinate 3,543,533 of NW_006921666.1, read as the reverse complement.
AGACCTAGTGATCTGCTTTCAAAACGGTCAGAGCCGTGGATACCCCATGGAGCAGCTCTACTCCATAACACGTGAGGTCGCCATGAATTGGAATAGACTTGAAAGCAGCTGGATAATCCTATTACCCATAGACAATGTGCATTAAGTGTATATCCTTCCAGACTTCTAAAAGACATTTCAATTGCTCCTGTTTGCCAGCACACACCATCAGTGATTTGCCTCAGGTCTCTGAACACTGGAACCCAGCTGCTGAGTCCTGAACTTCATTATGTTCCATTGAAACAGGAACAGAGGAGCTCCTCCCCTTCCCCAGCATGACTTTACTCATATGTCTATCATAGCACATGCTAAGGTGATAGTCAAAAAAAAAAAAAAAAAAAATTCTGTGTCTACCAACGGATTATGGGCTTCGCAGCAGGACAGGTACATCATCTTAATCATATCTCTACCTCAATTATATCTCTGTTAGACATGATGCTTAATAATGGCTCAGTACCTAGAACATAGGTAAATATAAATATTTCTATAAATATAAATATTCCTTCTGGGCAAGAGGCGGGGAAGATAGCAGCTAGATTCCACTGCTTCTTATGGAATAGAATTGCAGGTGTCCTAGATTTTCCAAGACGACTGACCCTGTTTTCTCCCAAAGAAATAGTGTGTAGCACCCCCAGTGTACAAGAAACAGAGTATCTTCCTGAATGCATGGTGTTGGAATGTGCAGCAGAAAGGAAGTCCTCTTGGTCCCCCTCCTCATTTCTTCACCCAACTCTAAGCACCAAGACTCCTTACAAAATTAGGATCAGTTGCCTCCAGGGATGGGTTGGAAAGCCAGATTATCCTGCTGCAATAATAAAACTCACCGTGTTTGGAAATAAAACTCGGCCATTTCCTTTCCTTTCTTATCCTCACAAACAGCTACTATTTGGATTCTGAATATTAGATACAAAAGCATAGGGGAAGAATAAAGGTGGATATAATTGATAATCTTTTGGGATGTAAATACCAATTAAGTGTTTGCGAGCTTCAGTATAATCTACTTTGATTTACTAACCAAAAAAAAAAAAAAAAAAAAAACCAAACTCACTGCTGTCGAGTTGGATCTGACTCATAGAGACCCCTCCTTGGGTTTCCAAGGTGGTATCACTACCGAAGTAGATTGCCTAGCCTTCCTTCTGAGGAGTGGCTGGCGGGTTTGAACCACCAACCTTCTGGTTAGCAGTCAAATGCCTTAGGCACTACACCACCAGAGCTCCCTGTAACATGAACAGCACCACCAAATCATCAGGTTGGAGGGAAGGGAGCTGGCCTTTTGTACTTGTGTATCTGTCAGTCATTGGCTATGAGACTAGGCCTCCCCTCAGCAGTGAGGCATTTCCTGGTGAGACAGCTTCCTTCAGTGATGGAAGATCTCCAGAGAAGGGGGCGGCTATAAGCTGCTAGCAGCCAACACTCACAGCAGGTAAGTGATGGAGCAAAGTGGCTTGGTGAAGGAGACCTGGGCAGAACACCAATGATACTATATCACGCTACCTAAAATTAAATTATCCAATGTACCACCAGGGATACCTGTACTATAGTTTAGAAATTTCTAGATTGAAGAATGACAGTGAGTGCAATGTTTTAGGAAACTGGTCTGGTGGTAATTTTGAGGAATGTCTTCTAAGAGGAGGTGTATGGAGGAAAGTGGACTAGAGGGAAGTCTGTGAAGAAGTTTAGACATGGGATACTCAGAAAGCTTGACATATGCTTGTGGTGATGGAAATGGGGAGGAAGGGAGAGATAGGAGGGACATATAGAAGGTGGCATCAATAGGCCCAGTTAGCTATAAGGCATTGAAGAGAGTGAAGAAGAAAGCTGTGGCCCAGGTTTGTTACCTGGGGGAGACGACCAGTGCCTGGGTAGGGGAACAGAGATTCTGGGCAAGGAAGCTAGCTTAGTCCTGTTGTCAAGACCAAGACAGCAATTCTCTAACACGGACACATGTGGGAGTATCTTCCCCTCTGCTTTTCTCTGAAATATCTATTAGTAAAGAAAAGGATTTGTTCCTCTCAGATTTTAGCAAAAGGGCAAAAGGAGCATGATAGAGGGATACCAAACTCAGTCTTCCTCCTCCTCCTGCAAAAAGGCCATTCCACCCACCTCTGCCATCAGCAGAGAAGGGCCAGGGTGTCAGCAGCTCTTGGGGGAGGCTGTAAGACTCCTTCCTTTCTCAGGATCCAATTAGTACTTGGCTTGAGTCATATTCCCAACTGCCTTTCTTGTCTGATGAGAGGGTCTTTGCCGCCTCCTCTGCCCTCCTTTCTTGGCAACTGAAGGGTAGTGTGAGATTTAATTTCTCAAGAAAACAAAAAAAGAAGGCAAGATCCCTAGTCTCAGTCTCACGTGTGCCAAGATCTTCTTTGGGTATAGAGGGTCAGTCCAGACAATGGTGCTCTGATCACTTGTGATGGTGTCTTTCTCTAATTATAGAAAGTATTTAGCTATTGTTCCCTAATTGCCTGCTGCAATTGGGTTTGAACACTTTTTTTTTTCCAACAAAAGCCTGGTTTCTGATGAGTTGTTCTTTTTTCCTTTTCTTTTTTTCTGTTTTGGTCTATTGCCATACCAGCCCCTGGATATTGCATTGGAGAACTGAAGGGGGTAGTATGGTATTTCTGGAGAAGCCAGGGTCCCCATCTATTTTACCTCATCTAGTTGCTTTCATGACGCTCTGGTGGTGCTAGGGTTAAGGCATTGGGCTGATAACCAAAAGGTAAGCTGTTTGAACCCACCAGCCACTCCACGGGAGGAAGATAAGGCAATCTATTTCCATAAAGATTCACAGCCTTGGACATCTGAAGGGGATCACTAAGAGTCAGAACTGTCTTGATGACAGTGGGCTCTCATGGCATCCCTTCCCCTCCCCACAGTAGCCTAATAGAAAGGAAGGGAATTAACACTGACTGAATATCTCTTAGTATGTCCTAAGTACTACACCCTTTCATAAACTGTTTTATTCAATCTTATAGCAAGACTGTGAGACAGGCATTAATATGCCCAATTTACAGATGAGGAATCTATAAGGCACAGAGAGGTCTCACAGCTAGTAAGTAGCTGAGGTAGGATTTAAACCTAGGTCTGTTTGACTCCATGTCACGTATTGGTCCTGTCTGACAAAATGACCAAAGTACAAAAGATGAAGTCTGGCCATTCTCACTTCCAAGGAGCATTCCAGCTGTACTTTTCTCCAAAACAGATTTGTTTGTTCTTCTAGCACGCCACAGTACATTAAATATTCTTCCCCAACACCACAATTCAAATGCATCAATTCTTCTGCAGTCTTCCTTATTCATTGTCCAGATCTCACATGCATATGAGGCCATTGAAAATACCATAGTTTGGGTCAGGTGCACCTTAGTCTTCAGAGTGACATCTTTGCTCTTAAATACTTTAAAGAGGTATTTTGCGGCAGATTTCCCCAAGGCAATATGTCATGTGATTTATTAACTGCTGCTTCCATGGGCGTTGATTTTGGATCCAAGTAAAATGAAATCCTTGACAACTTCAGTATTTCCTACATTAATCATGATGCTGCTTATTGGTCCATTTGTGAGGATTTTCATTTTCTTTATGTTGAGGTGTAATGCATACTGAAGGATTTGATCTTCATCAGTAAGTGCTTCAAGTCTTCTTCACTTTCAGCAAGCAAGGTTGTGTCATCTGCCTCTCACAAGTTGTTAATGAGATTTCCTCCAATCTTGGTGCCATGTTCTTTTTTATGTAGTCCATCTTTTTAGATTATTTGCTCAGCATACAGATTGAATAAGCATGGTGAAAGGATACAACCCTGATGCACACCTTTCCTGATTTTAAACCATACAGTATCCTCTGGTTCTGTTCAAACCATACATTCCTCATGACCACAATTAAGTGTTATGGAATTCCCATTTTTATATTATCCATAATTTGTTATGACCCACACAGTCGAATGCCTTTGTGAAATTAATAAAACACAGGTAAACATCTTTCTGGTATTCTTTGCTTTCAGACAAGATCTACCATACATTAGCAATGATATCTCTCTTTCCATGTTCTCTTTGGAATCATGCTTGAATTTCTGGCAGTTCTCTATTGATGTACTGCTGCACCCATTTAAAAAATGCTTTCAGCAAAATTTTATTTGCCTGTAATATTAATGAAAAGGTTCATTAGTGTTTGCATTTTTTTCTATCGCCTTTCTTTGAAATGGGCACAAATATGGATCTCTTCCCCTCAATTTGCCAGGTAGCTGTCTTACAAATTTCTTGGCATAAACAAGTGAGAACCTCCAGTGCTGCATCTGTTGAAATATCTCAGTCGGTATTCTGTCAGTTCCTGGTGCCCTGGTTTCCACCAATTCCTTCAGTGTAGTTTGGACTTCTTCCTTCAATACCATTGGTTCTTGATCACATGCTACCTCCTGAAATGGTTGAACATTGACCAATTCTTTTTTGTACAGTGGCTCTGTGTATTCTTTCCATCTTCTCTTGATGCTTCCTGCATCATTCAGTATTTTTCCCATAGAATCCTTCAACATGGCAACTGGAGGCTTGAATATTTTCCTCAGTTCTTTTAATTTGAGAAATGCTGAGTGTGTTTCTTCTCCTTAGATTTCCAACTCCAGGTCTTTAATTATTTATTAAGTAATTTATAGTAAGCCAGCCCCCGGACCAGTAGAAGGCAGTGTTTGCATCCCAGGGCCATGCCAGGTAAGTGAGCAGGGAGGGGGACACCAAGAATTGAGCAGAGCTGTTTGGAACAACTAAGGGAGATAAACTTGTCTGTCAGTTTGTCGTACTGCGGTGGCTTCACTGTTGCTGTGAGGCTGGAGGTTATGCTACTGGTGTTTCAAATGCCAGCAGGGTTACCCATGGTGGACAGGTTTCAGTGAAGCTTCCAGACTAAGACATACTTTGGAGAAGGAAGAGAGGCCATCAATTTCTCAAAGAATTGGCCAGTAAAAACTTTATGAATAGCAGTGAAATACTGTCTGATATATTACTGGAAAACATTATGAATAGTCCTGAAACATTATGTGATATAGTGTTGGGGGATGAGCCCCTCAAGTCAGAAGCCACTCAAAATATGACTGAAGAAGAGCTGTCTCCTCAGAGTAGAGCCAACCTTAATGGTATGGATAGAGTAAAGTTTTCAGGACTCCCATTTGCTGATGTAGCATGTCTCAAGATGACAAGAAACAGGTGCAAATGTCCATTAATAATTGGAACATGGAATGTATGACGTATGAATCTAGGAAAATTGGAAGTTTCTAAAAATGAAATGGAACTCATAAAGATTGATATCCTAGCCATTAGTGAGCTGAAATGGACTGGTTTTGGCCATTTTGAATCAGATGATCATATGATCTACTATGCTGGGAATGATAAATTGAAGAAGAATGGTGTGGCATTCATTGTCACAAAGAATGTTTCAAGATCTAATCTGGAGAACAATGCTGTTGGTGATAGGATAATATCCATACATCTGTGAGGAAGATCAGTTAATACTACTATTATTCAAATCTATGCACCAACCACCAAAGCCAAAGATGAGGAAATTGAAGATTTTTACCAACTTCTGCAGTCTGAAATTGACCAAACATACAATCAAGATGTGTTAATTATCACTGGTGATTGGAATGCAATAGTTGGAAACAAAGAAGAATCACTAGTAGTTGGAAAATATGGCCTTGGTGATAGGAATGATGCTGGAGATAGCATGATAGAATTTTGCAAGATCAATGACTTATTCATTGCAATTATCTTTTTTCAGCAACACAAATGGCAGCTATACACATGGACTTCACCAGATGGAATACACAGGAATCAGATTGACCACATCGTAATAGTGATGGAGAAGCTCAATATCTTCATTCAAAACAAGGCTAGGAGCTGACTGTAGAACAGACCATCAACTGCTCATGTGCAAGTTCAAGTTGAAGCTGAAGACAATTAAAAGAAGTCCATGAGAGCCAAAACAATGACCTTGATTATATTCCTCCTGTTCTAGTTACCTAGTGCTGCTCTGACAGGAATATACCACAAATGGGATGCTTGAACAAAGAGGAGTTTATTCTCTTACAGTTCAGGAGGCTTTAAGTCTAAGTTCAAAGTGCCAGGTTCTAGGGGCTGGGTGAAAGCCCCTCAGCCTTGGGCTTCAGCTCTGCCTCCAGCTCCTGGCCCACTGGAGCTAGAGACGTTTCTTCATTCAGACAGCAGCTGGCTGCTGAGGCTGGCAAACCCAAGGTTGACAAGTAAAAAGGCACAGTCCCGATGTTACCAAACCACACGGTAGGCCATTAATTTAAGTCCATTGTTAAGTCCCAAGGTCAGCAGAGCATGGCAGGCTGCTGAACAGCGATGTGGCTACATTTAGGGTCCAAGCATGCCATAAGCTAGAGACCATTCCCAAGGCCTCTCCTTATGTACAGGAAGCAGACCACATCCCAAAGGCAGCTACTCAGCTGCTTGTGGTAGATCCCACCATGGAGTCGATTGCCAGTCTCATCATGGGGAATAACTACCACCAGCTGCCCAGTCACTCAGCCAGGCCCAGCCAAGTTGACACACAAACATAACTACCACAATTCCATCCCTTGTCAACTTGGCATCTGTATAGATCTTCATTGGGTGGCATCTGTACAGATCTCCTCCACTGGGTGGCTTCAGTCCTTCGTTCCTCTAAGTAGTGACCTAACCCCCTTGGCCTGGCAGCCCCGTTCCTCTCCCTCTTGGGCATGGCAGCCCTTTCCCCTCCCTCTTGGGCAGCGGCTATGGCTCCATCCCACTAGCTCACATGAATGAGCAACCCCACACTCCAGAACCAAGTTTGTGAAGGCCTGGTTCTTTGAAACCTAGGGGGCTGTAATCGTTCCACCCCCAAAGGCCATGGTCCTACCCTTTCAGGCTGAGGCAGCTCTGCTTCTCTTTCCTTGGTCTCTGCTTCTGCCAATTAATGCCTGAGGGCAACCCACTTCACCAGGAATCTTTTTGCCCCAAAGGACATTTACCTTTCTTGCTCAGTGGGCCGGCCAACCTGCTACTCCATTTCAAGCCGGTCTCTTCTACCAATTAATGCCTGAAGGCAACCCACTCCACCAGGAAGCCACCTAACCAAAGGCATCTTTCTCCTCTGTAGGCTGGTAAGGCTGTCACTGTCTCATGCCAGTTCTCTCAGCTCTGCTCCTGCTGTCTCTCACGCTGGTCTCTTGCTCTGCTCCTGCCGTCTGTCGTGCCGTATGCCAGTGTCTCTCTGCCAGGGTCTCAGGTCAAGGACGCACTCCAATCCTGCTTCCACATTTTAGTTATCTGTCAGAGCAGCACCCCACTCTCTCGGTACCAAATTCTGTTCTGGTTACCTAGTGCTGCTCTGACAGGAATATACCACAAATGGGATGCTTGAACAAACAGGAGTTTATTCTCTTACAGTTCAGGAGGCTTTAAGTCCAAGTTCAAAGTGCCAAGCTCTAGGGGCTGGGTGAAAGCCTCTCAGCCTTGGGCTTCAGCTCTGCCTCCAGCTCCCAGCCCGCTGGAGCTAGAGGCATTTCTTCATTCAGACAGCAGCTGGCTGCTGAGGCTGGCAAACCCGAGGCTGACAAGTAAAAAGACACAGTCCCGATATTACCAAACCACATGGCAGGCCATTAATTTAAGTCCATTGTTAAGTCCCACAGTTGGCAGAGCATGGCAGGCTGCTGAACAGTGATATGGCTACATGCAGGGTCCAAGCATGCCATAAACTAGAGACCATTCCCAAGGCCTCTCCTTATATACAGGAAGCAGACCACATCCAAAGGCAGCTACTCAGCTGCTTGTGGTAGATCCCACCATGGAGTTGATTGCCAGTCTCATAATGGGGAATAACTACCACCAGCTGCCCAGCCACTCAACCAGGCCCAACCCAGTTGACACAGAAACATAACTACCATACCTCCTGAATTTGGAAACCATCTAAAGAATATATCTGATGCACTGAACACCAATGACTGAAAACCAGAGGAAATGTGGGATGACATCAAGAAAATCATCCATGAAGAAAGCAATAGGTCATTAAAAATATAGGAAGGGAATTAAAAAACAAAATGGATGTCAGAAGAAACTCTGAAACTTGCCCTTGAAAGGAGAGTAGCTAAAGCAAATGGAAGAATCGACAGGATAAAAACCTGAATAGAAGATTTCAAAGAGCAGCTTAAGAAGACAAAGTGCATTATTAGAATGAAATGAGCAAAGACCTGGAGTTAGAAAACCAAAAGGGAAAAATACATTTGGCATTTCTCAAGCTGAAAGAACTGAGGAAAAAATTTAAGCCTCAAAGTATAATACTGAAAGATTTCATGGTCAATATGTTGCCACCAAATCTCCCAGTTGAATGATGCAGGAAATGTCAAAAGAAGATGGAAGGAATATACAGAGTAAATATACCGAAAAGAATTGGTCGATGATCATTGTTTCAGGAGGTGGCATATGATCAAGAACCAATGGTACTGAAGGAAGAAGTTGAAGCTGTGCTGAAGGAATTCGTGAAAAACAAGTCTCCAGGAATTGATGGAATACCCATAGAGAGGTTTCAACAAATGGATGCTGCTCTGGAAGCACTCACTCGGCTACGTCAAGAAATTTGAAAGAGCTACCTGGGCAAGGGACTGGAAGAAATCCATATTTGTACCCATTCCAAAGAAAGGTGATCCCACAGAATGTGGAAATTATTGAAGAATATCATTGATATCACTTGCAAGTAAAATCTTACTGAAGATAATTCAAGAATGGTTGCAGCAGTATATTGACAGAGAATTTCCAGAAATGCAAGCTAGAATCACAAGGGGACATGGAGCGAGGGATATCATAGTTGATGTTAGATGGATCTTGGCTGAAAGTGAAGAATACCAGAAAGATATTTACTTGTGTTTTATTGACTATGCAAAGACATCCCATTATAACATGTGGATCATAACAAATTGTGGATAACATTGAGAAGAATGGGAATTCCAGAACACTTAGTTTTACTCATGAGGAACCTGTAAGTAGACCAGGAGGCTGTTGTTCGAACAGAACAAGGGGATACTGCATGGTTTAAAATCAGGATGAGAATGCATCAAGGTTATATCCTTTCACCATTCTTATTCAACTTGTATGCTGAGCAAATAATCCGAGAAGCTGGACTATATGAAAAAGAATGTGGCATCAGGATTGGAGGAAGGCTCATTAACAACCTGAGGTATGTAGACGACACAGCTTTGCTTGCTGAAAGTGAGGATGACTTGAAGCACTTACTGATGAAGATTAAAGACTACAGTATGCAGTATGGATTACACTTCAATATAAAGAAAACAAAAATCCTCACAACTGGACCAATAAGCAGCATCACGATAGATGAAAAAAGATTGAAGTTGTCAAAGACTTCATATTACTTGATTCTACAATCAATACTTATGGAAACAGCAGTCAAGGTATCAGAAGACATATTACATTGGGCAAATCTGTTGCAAAAGATCTCTTTCAAGTGCTGAGGAGCAAAGATATCTCCTTGAAGACTAAGGTATGCCTAACCCAAGCCATGGTATTTTTAATTGTCTCATATGCATGTGAGAGCTGGACAATGAATAAGGAAGTCTGAAGAAGAGTTGATGCTTCTGAGTTGTGGTGTTGGTGAAGAATGCTGAAAATACCGTGGAGTGCTAAAAGAACTAACAAATCTGCCCTGGAAGAAATGCAGCCCAAGCCATCTCCTTGGAAGTGAGAAAGGCCAGACTTCATCTCACCTACTTTGGTCATGTTGTCAGAAGGGACCATTCTCTGGAGAAGGATGTCATAGTCAGTAAAGTGGAGGGTCAACGAAGGAGGGAAAGGCCCTCAATGAGATGGATTGATGCAGTGGCTGCAACAATGGACTCAGGTAAAGTAGGGATCGTGCGAGTGGCATAGTACTGCATAGCATTTCATTCTGTTGTACGTAAGGTCGCTATGAGTAGGAGACAACTTGATGGCACATAACAACAATAATTTATAGTAAATAGGACATTATTTATAGATTCAGAAATCACAAAAACCATAGTGGTTCAGTGGTAGAATCCTCACCTTCCATGTGGGAAACATCATGCACTGCCACCACCCATCTATCAGTGGAGGCCTGTGTGTTGCTATGATGTTGAATATGTTTCAGTGGAGTTTCCAGACTAAAATAGGCTAGGAAGAAAGGCCTGGAAATCTACCAGTGAAAACCCTAACAGCCAATGAAAACCCTATGGATCATGGTGGGCCAATATGCTACCCATCATGGGTTGGTGTAGGACCAGGTAGCATTTTCTTCCACTGTGCATGGGATCCCCATGAGTCAGGGACTGACTTCATGGCAACTAAAAATAGCATGGAATGTTCAAGTTAGGATAAATCCTAGAATTATACCCATAAAATCTCTTTACCTCATGAAAGAGGATCCTGAAGCCTAGAAAGGTAAAATGACTGGTCCCAGGCCTATGACCAGCAGCCAATTAGGAGCATGTTCTTGTTAGGTGCTGTAGAGTCAGTTTCAACTCATAGTGACCCTATGTACAACAGAATGAAGCACTATCTCGTCCTGCACCATCCTTATAGTCATTGCTATGTTTGAGCCCATTGTTGCAGCCACTGTGTCAATCCATCTCACTGAGGTTCTTCACCTTTTTCACTGACACTTTACCCAGCATGATGTCCTCCTCTAGGAACTGGTCTCTCCTGATAACATGTCTAAAGTATGTGAGATGAAGTCTTTTCACCCTTACTTCTAAGGAGCAGTCTGGGTGTTCTTCTATGACAGATTTGTTTGTTCTTCTGGCAGTCCATGGTATATTCAATATTCTTTGACAACACCGTAATTCAAAGCCACCAGTTCTTCTTCAGTCTTCCTTATTCATTATTCAGCTTTATTAGCACAGGCAGGACTAAGACCCATTTGTCCAACTTCTAGTCTGTCTGCCTCTTAATTAGGAGCTTAGATCAATTAATGACTATTAATAAAGGATTATTCTTAAACCAATATGCCTTTTCCTGTTCAAAAATCTGAGTGTAATTTACTTTGGCCCTAGACATTTGTCTCAAATAATTCTCTCTCTAAACATGTCTACGGTCTGAATGGTGGGCTTAGGAATTCAAGTTCTACTCTTACAGAGTGATCTTGGACAAGTTACTATTTTCTTAAATGTAAAATGAGCATAGTCTAATGTCTAATACTGTACAAGGATCATATGATGAAATATACTGAAAACACATGGGCTACCATCTGGCAATAGTAAGTGAATGATATTTAGCATATATATACATATATTTGTATGCATACAAAATTTAAATTTACATGTCTATCTGTACATGCAAATACTTATTATATTTGTGTCTATACACATAAATATATCAACCAATACACACAAGGCTCTAGGAATTGATGGACTACCCATTGAGATGTTTCAACAAACATATGTAGAGCTTGAGGTGCTCACTTGGTTATGCTAAGAAACTTACAAGATAAATACCTGGCCAAGTGACTAGAAAAGATCCATACTTGTGCCCATTACAAAGAAAGGTGATCCAACAGAATGCAGAAATTATTGAACATTACCATTAATACCACACACAAGTAAAATTTTGCTGAAGATAATTCAAAAACAGTTGCAGCAGTACATCAACAAGGAACTACTAGAAATTCAAACTGATGTGGAACAAGGGTTATCATTGCTGATGTTAGATCTTTGCTGAAAGCAAGATCAGAAAGACGTTTGCTTGTGTTTTATTGACTATGCAAAGGCATTTGACTGTGTGCATCATAACAAGTTATGGATAACATTGTGAAGAATGGGAATTCCAGAACATTTAATAGGAACATGTACATAGACCAAAAAGCAGTCATGTGACCAGAGCAAGGAGATACTGCATGGTTTAAAATCAGAACAGGTGTGTGTCAGAGTTGTATCCTGTCACCATATTTATTCAATGTATATGCTGAGCAAATAATCAGAGAAACTGGACTAGATGAAGAAAACAGCACCAACTGTGGCGGAAGATTCATTCACAACCTGTGATAGGCAAATGACACAAGGGTGTTTGTTGAATGTGGAGATTTGAAGCACTTACTGATGAAGATCAAAGACTATAGCTTTCAGTAGGGATTACACTTCAACTTAAAGAAAACAAAAATCCTCACAAATGGACCAATAAGCAACATCACGATAAATGAAGAAAAGATTGATATTGTGAAGGATTTTATTTTATTTGGATCCACAATCAATGCCCATGGAAACAGCAGTCAAGAAATCAAACAATGTATTGCACTGGGCAAATCTGCTGCAAAAGACCTCTTTAAAGTGTTAAAAAGTTAGGATATCATTTTGAAGACTAAGGTGTGCCTAACCCAAGACATGGTGTTTTCCACAGCCTCATATGCATGTGAAAGCTGAACAATGAATAAGGGAGATAGAAGAGAATTATTTTAAAAAAAGTATTTTAAGAGTTTGTTTTACATTCAATGTTACGTGTACATTTAGTTTCACTCCCCATTTACCATGCCCAACCCTAACCCAGTCAGTCTCCTCCCCTCCCTGCCCAGTAACCCTCCCCCTATGACCCTCACAGTTATGCACTCTTGTTTGTCCTGCATTACCTCCGTGTGAATGTTGCCCCTCTGGTGCCCCATGGTCTACTGCTCCAAGGAATGTATTTCCATAGAGTATGTGGGTGCATCACCCTGGGCTGAGTGGTCTGCATGTACATCTTGTTAACTATTGGGCTGAAAGCCAGCCCCTGGGAGTGAGTTTTATTCCAGGTGCAGAATGTATTCCAGGGCCATAGTATTAGGAGTCTGACTAGACTCCATCCGACCAGTAATTCTGGTCATTACTGAGTTATTGGATTTTGTTCCACGTTTTTCCTCCCACTCTATCCAGGATCTCCAGATTTGATCCTTTCCTGAGTAGTTGGCATTGATAGACAGGCCCCATCTAGTTCTGGTCTTGAGGGTCATTGTGTCCTAGGGTTGATTGCTTCCAAATGCCCCCCCCCTTTCTTTTTTTGCACTTCTTTGCTTCTGATGCTAGGAGACTATTAGGTGCATCTTAGATGGCTGCTTGAAAGCTTTTAAGACCCCAGTCACTACTCACCAATGTAGGATGAGGAACAAGGCTTTTATGTATTTTGTTGTGCCAATTGAGTCTGGTGCCCCCCAGTACTATGGTCCCGAGATGGTAGATCCGTTGGATCTCTCTCTCATAGTGTCTGGGAGGGATTGCTCTGTGTCTGTCTTCTATTGTTTCTGTAAGGATTGCAGGTATTTTCTATCACTGGTATCTGTTCAAGATTAGCCTGCGCTGAATCTATCCTTGATCTAGAGTATACTCCTGTTCACTGACTCCCCTCTGGTCCTCTCAGGTGTTTATATGTTTGTCTGTAGCCTGGTGTTTGGTGTTAATGGTAATGCAGTATTGTGGACACACTGGTTGGTATTAGCATCTGTCGTCTATCATCTCCTATGTGCACAATTCAGTGTCCTCCCTTTTCCTAATGTTATCATGGTGATCTCAGACTCTTTCCATATATCCCTCTCCTTACCCACACAACATGTGGGCTCCAACTAGCCTGAAATTAATCCCTTCCCTCCCCACCCTGGTAACTTAAAACGTGAGTCCCCTTTCACAAGCAAACCCTTCTTTAAGACTGAAGAAAAATTGATGCATTTGAATTATGGTGTTGGTGCAGAATACTGAAAATGTACTGTCAAAAGAATGAATAAATCTGTCTTGGAAGAAATATAGTCAGAATACTCCTGAGAAGCAAGAATGGCAAGACTCCGTCTCTTGTACTGGTCATGTTGTCAGAAGGGGCCAGTCCCTGGAGAAGGATGTCATGCTTGGTGAAGTAGATGGTCAGAGAAAAAGAGAAAGACTCTCGATCAGAAGGATGGACACAGTGGCTGAAATGATGGGCTCAGGCACAGCAAGGATTGTGAGGATGGTGCAGTACCTGGCAGTGCTTTGTCCTGGTGTATAGAGGGTCAAAGTAAGTGGGAACTAACTTGATGGCACCTAACAAAAACAACAACAATACACACACACACACAAATATCCTGCCCTAAGAACCTGTCTAGTTTACAATGCTATGGTTTTACCCTTGCTGATATATGCCAACTGTTTTTCACAAAGACATTTCTTTTCCCTTACGAGAGAAGAAAACTGAAGCTCCTGTACCAATGCCAAACACTAGGGAAGGGATCAAAACTGGACATCCTAGATAGAGTGGGAGGAAAAACGTGGAACAAAATTCAAAAACACAATAACTACCAGAATTACTGGTCCAATGGAGTCTGGTGGGAGCCCCCTAAGACTATATAGCCTTGGGATACACTTTGGGCCTGGGATAAGACTCACTCCCAAGGGCTCTCTCTCTCAGCCCAACAGTAGTAAGACTTACATGCAGAACACTGAACCCAGGGCGATGCACCTACTCTACCGAGATATACCCCTTGGGGCAATCGGCCATGGGGCACCAGAGGGACAGCATTCACATGGAGGGAAAGCTGGACAGACAGGACTGTATAACTAAGAGGGACACAGTGATGGGTGGGGTGGTCACAGGGAAGGAAGAGGAGGAGAGTGGGTTAGGGTCGGGGATGGTAATCAGGGAGTGAAATGTATGTTTTTGTTGTTGTTGTTATGTGCCGTCGAGTCAAACCCGACTCATTAACGACCCCTCCTTGGGTTTTCGAGGCAGTATCACTACAGAAGTAGGATTTCCCAACCTTCCTTCCAAGGAGTGGCTGGGGGGTTTGAACTGCCAGCCGTCTGGTTAGCAGGCAAGTGTCTTAGCCACTATGCTACCAGAGCTCCAGTGAAATGTATATGAACTGTTAAATGTAAAACAAATTCTGCTCTGCAAATTTGCACCCAAAGCACAATAAAAGAAAAAGAAAACTGAAACTCCTGGGTGATGTGCCTTTTGTAGGATTCCTTAGCCAATCAAGGAGCTCTGGTAGTGAAGTGCCTAAGGCATTTGACTAGCAACCAGCCAGCCACTCCTAGGAAGGGAGGTTGGGCAATCTACTTTAGTAGTGATACTGCCTTGGAAACCCAAGGAGGGGTCGCTATGAGTTGGATCTGACTCGAAGACAGTGCATTTGTTTTTTTTTAGCCAGTCAGAGGCAGATAAGAAATCCCTGTTCTCCAAGTCACTCCACCCCTAAAGTTTGGAAACTAATTCCAGATTATCCATCTTGATTTACTTCCTTCCAGGTGTTAAAAATCCCTTTTTTCTTCCATAAATTCCAGGCCAGTCTGACCACCTCATGGGGCAGACCAAGAAGGTTTCCATGGCATGGTCACTGACACCTGGAAGTTGGGCCATAGGGTTTCCCTCTCCATCCCCAACTCTTGCTCTTCCACCGACAGTGCACACACATTTATGTTACGTGGATAGATATGCTGATCTCCTGGCAAATGCTAAGATGCCCTCTGAGTTAGCAGGACCCTGACCTTCTGGCTCTGGGTCTGGGCTGCCTGCCTCTAACCTGCTGGGACTTCTCTATCCTTGGCAGGCACTAACATCAGTTTCCTCATACTCCCCCACTACTGCTTCTTCCTCCGACCCTTGCAGGGGTTTTGCTCATCTTTGGGATGCTGATGAAACCAAACAAAGAAGTCTAAAGCTTCTCCCCCTGCATTGAACACAATTCCCTTCTTATCTGCGGTCATCTTTCCTTGTGCTTTTCTTCTGGTTACGTGTTGTGGGATGCTTTCTCCCAGATGGTCCACTTTGAGGGCAAGACACACAGTGTCCTGTGGGAAAACCTCTCCTGGACAGCATTCTAAATACTCAGTTACCAACTCTGGGCCTTGCTGCCCCACAAATGCCAGCCACTGGACTCTGGCAGATTCTGAAATAGGTTTATGGCTTTAGCTGCTCAGTCACATTTTCTATTTAGCTGCTCTGGTCATGCCCCTTTTTAGTTCAAAAACCTTTAGTGGCTTCCTAGTGCACTCAGATTAAAATCCAAACTGATAAGCCCTCCAGGATTCTGTGTGTCCCAGCTCCTGCCTGCCCCTCTCACCTCCTCCCACACCATTATCTCTGCTTCAGCCCCACTGGATTCCTTTCTGTTCTTCAAACATGGTAGGCTCATTCCTACCCTTGGGCCTTTGCAATTCCCTGGAGTACTCTTCTTCATCTCTCCCATGGCTGGCTCCTTCCTCCTTTAGGTTGTAGCTTAAATGTCCCCTCCTTGAACAGGTCCTTTCTGACCACTCTATACAAAAATACTGTCTTCAGTCCAGTTACTCCTTACTACATGCTCCTGCTTCTTCTTCTTTCTTTCTTTCTTTCTTTTTTTTTTTTTAAATAATTTATTTTTGTTGAGAATATACACAGCAGAACTGTGGTGTGATGGATCACTTTTATATGGCCTTTCTAGCCATGGTCTTGTAACTCCCATGAAATGATTGGATGGGACTATGCAGATAAGGTGCTTGTGGCACACCACAGGGATTGGACAGCCTGCTAATAATGCAAATAAGGTGCATGACCATGTAAATAAGGTGTATGGGACCCTAAGGAGGGGATTAGTCAGTTTTGCCATCCCATTGAGCTTATAATGGGCCATGCCACAGGTGGAAAGAGGGGATCTCACTACCACCAAGAAGAGGAGCACAGTGCATCCTTTGGCCATGGGGTCCTTGTACTAAGAACCTCCTAGACCCAGGAAACAGAAGGAAGGAGAGAGCAGTAACAACAGAGATGGCAGGAACTAGAGAGATGATGTGATGGCAGAGAAATGGAGGTAGCAGAATCAGGAGACTACTGTGAGATGGTGCAGTGGGCTTCTTGGCCCACAGAGCAAGGCAGTTACAGTGGGTGTGCTGACCCACAGAATGAGAGAGCTAAGCAACTTTGGGCAGGAAGCTTCCTGGTGGAGTGGGGTGCCTCTGGGCACCTACTGGCATAGCTAAAGAACTGTAAATGGCCATCACATCATTTTTACAAGGACATATAACAATTCAACAATTTCTACATGTACAATTCAGTGACATTGATTATATTCTTCGAGTTGTGCGATGTTTCTCACCTTTTTTTTCTGAGTTGTTCCTCTCCCATTAACATACACTCACTGCCCCCTTATGTTGCTATCTAATCTTTCAACTTGCTATTGTCAATTGATCCCTCATAGATAGATCTCAAAGAGCACCTTGCTCATGGCAAACATTCTTTACTCCCTAAGCTATTGTTGGGAGCTCTGGTGGTGTAGTGCCTAAGGCACTTGACAGCTAACCAGAAGGCTAGCAGTTCAAACCCACCAGCCACTCCCCAGAAGGAAGGCTGGGCAATCTACTTCCGTAGTGGTACTGCCTTGGAAACCCAAGGAGGGGTCGCTGTGAGTTGGATCCGACTCTACAGCAGTGAGTTTGGTTTGGTTTTAAGCTATTGTTTTGTTTGAAGACTTGAGACAATATTTTTGGTTTAAATTTTAAGGTTTAAAAATTGTGTCAAGTTAACAGTTCCAGGGGTTTATCCAGCACACATGGCTCCAGAATGTCTGGATTCATGAGAGTTTGAAATTCTGTTCTGCATTTCCCCCTTTTTGATCAGAATTATTCTATGGACTTTTCAATCAAAATGTTCAGTAATGGTAGCTGGGCACTATCCAGTTCTTATGGTCTCATGGCAAAGGAGCCATGGAGGCAATTGGTCACACATTGCATGTTCTCCTGCTATTCCTGTCTCTCCTTCCTTTGTTGCTCCAGGCAAACATTGATTTACCTTGGATGATCATTTGCAAACTTTTAAAACCTCAGGCACTATATAATGAACTAGGAGGCAGAACAGAAACACTGAAAACATTATTATGCCAATTAATTGGAGTATCCCATGACCCTAAATCTCCAAACCAAGGAACCAAATCCCATGAAGTATGAAAATTTGTACATAAGCAGCCTCAGTAGCTACTTTTATTTTTGGTATATTCCATCTGCTTCTTTCTTTCACAAGATTTATTACATCATAAGTGTCTTGTTAGTTATTTGTTATTTATTGTCTGTCTCCTTCTCCACCCCAACCAAATGATGTTACAGGAGGCCAGGGACCTTGTTTTCTTTGTTCACCATTGTACTCAGCATTTAGTACTAGTCACTGTTCCAAGTACAGTGGATACAAATACCTGCTGTCACACAGCTTATACTCTAGTGGATACAGATGAACTCTCCATGTAAACAAATAAATGATATCATTTCAAGTATTGATACCCACTGCCATGAGTTGATTCCAACTCTTAGAGATGCTAAGAGAATTGCCCCATAGTTTCCAAGGCTGTAAATCTTTATGTAAACAGATTGTCACACATTTCTCCTGTGAAATGGTTGATGGATTTGAAATGCCAACCTTTTGATTAGCAGCAGAGTGCTTAACCACTGCACCAAGGTTCCCAAGTATTGATAAACCAGTAATCCACTGCTATCGAGTTGGTTCTGACTCATAGTGACCCAACAGGACAGAGCAGAATGCCCCTTTGAGTTTCCAAAGCTGTACATCTTTACAGAAGCAGATTGCCACATCATTTTCCCACCAAGTAATGATAAAACCTAATGCTGTCAAGTCGGATCTGACTCATAGTGACCCCTCCTTGGGTTTCTGAGGCGGTATCACTACAGAAGTAGATTGCGCAACCTTCCTTCTGAGGAGTGGCTGGTGGGTTTGAACCACCAGCCCTCCGGTTAGCAGTCAGATGCCTCAGGCAACATGCCACCAGAGCTCCCAAGTAATGTTGTTGTTGTTGTTATGTGCCCTCGAGTCGGCCCTGACTCATAGCGACCCCTCCTTGGGTTTCCGAGGCAGTATCGCTACGGAAGTAGATTGCCCAACCTTCCTTCCGAGGAGTGGCTGGTGGGTTTGAACCGCCAGCCTTCTGGTTAGCAGTCAAGTGCCTTAGGCACTATGCTACCAGAGTGCCTCCAAGTAATGATAAGTACTGCAAAAAAAAAAAAAAAGTAGCATAAGGGGTAGAGGTGTTTCAGGGAGTGTGGGGTGTTGGTAGGTATGGGTGATCAGGGATGGCCTCTCAGAAGGGTGACAGTGGAGTAGAGAACAGATTGACAAAGAAGCAGACCATTGAATATCTGGAGGAATAACAACTAAAAGGGCCTTGATGCAGCATCTTGAGAGGCTGAGGTACAGAAGGGAAGCTGGTGTGGCTGGAGTGGACTGGACCAGGGAAGAGAAGGGTGGCAGATGGGGCTGGAGAGAGAGGGAGGGGGGCCAGGCAGTGAGGAGTCAGCCAGGTGAGTCTGGCAGAATTTGGATTTTCTTCCAAGTGTGAGGCAGACACATTTGTACAGCAATATTCAGTTTCCAAAGCACTCATATAATCTCACTTGATCCTCACACATACCACTGAGATGTATTAACTCCAGTTTATCAAGAAGGAAATTAAAGCTCTGCAAAATTAGAAAATTTGCTGTTAGTCACACAGTTCAAGCAAGACTCTTTGCCTTTAAATCAGAAGTTTTAACCTTGGCTGTGTATTGGAATCCCCTGATGAGCTCCATAAAACACCTAGATCTGGGTCCTGCCCCCAGAGATTGGATTTAAGAGGTCCAGGGTATGGCCCAGAAGGACTTTTAAAGCTCCCCAGGTGGTTCTAATGTGACTGACCCTGCTCACAGTCCACTTACTTATAGACTACACTACACTGTGTTGCCTCCTTAAGAGAGTGGTTACCACAAGGAGTAATAAATGTAAATGTAAACCTTATTTCCATTATTAGCAAGCTATCCAAACCCCTTGGTGGGCCACAAGCACCTCACATTTGCAAAGTCCCACTGAATCATCTCTTGGGAGTCATAAAAACCATCGTGAGAGAGGCCATACTAAGCAATTCACTGCACCATAGGCCACTCCCTGGCTCTCTGAACCATTGTTTCTTTCATACTTGAGGATTAACTTCCTCCTCACAATCATTTTAAGTGTAAGCACACCCATGAAAGCATGTAAGCCAGCCGCTTCATGCCTTTATGTCCCCCTGCCCCCATTTTAGATAGCCAATTTCTAAATTGCACATCCCTATGAAACCAGTACTCTGAGGAGACAAGCAAGTTCCTTGATCTGAAGACTCTTCTGTTCCATTTGGAACTTTGAGCTTCAGACAGATTTACACATTCTCTGTTGTCTATAATATCTAATATTCATTTCTATCATACATTTAGGTCTACTTTACAGAACTAGGCAGGAGAAACATTCAATATTCATAGTACATTCAAAGAAACACAAAGAACAAAAAAACCAAACTCACTGCTGTGGAGTCAGATCCAACTCATGGCAACCCTTCCTTGGGTTTCCGAGGTGGTGTCACTACAGAAGTAGATTGCCCAACCTTCCTTCTGAGAAGTGGGTGGTGGGTTTGAACTGCTAGCCTTTTGGGTAGCAGTCAAACACCAGATACATGTTGTTGTTGTTGTTGTTTGCCGTCGAGTCGGCCCCGACTCATAGCGACCCCTCCTTGGGTTTCCAAGGCACTACGGAAATAG
>NW_006921666.1:3521106-3522136 GCF_000298275.1 Orycteropus afer afer | reverse complement strand
AATTTTTATTTGGGTGAAAGTTTACAGAGAAAATTCACTTTCCATTCAGCAGTACACATACACGTTGTCTCATGACATTGACAATTTACCCCAATGCAACAGCTCCCCTCTCACTTCCTCCCAATAGTTAAGTTTTACATAGCTCTTTTAGCTCTGCTGATGTAAGTGCCCAGAGGCACCCCAGGAAACCTCAGACCAAAGATGCTCAGCTCTAACTCTGTGGGTCTGCAAACTTTGCTCCACCAAGTGCTCAGAGGCACCCCGCTCTTCCAACAAACTTCCTGCCAAAGGCACTCATCTTTCTCTCTCTGTGGGCTGGGAAGGCCACTGCTCTGTCTTATGCCATCTCTTGGTTCTGCTGCCTCTGCTGCCACCATTTCTCTGCTGCTGCTTTTCACCATCTCTAGCTGTCTCCAGTGTCACTGCTCTCTGTCTTCTGGATTGAGGAATTTTAGCATAGGGATCTCAGGTTCAAAGAATGTGCTCCACTTTTGGCTCTTCTTTCTTGATGGTAGTGGGATCTGCACCCGCCCCCCTTTCACCGGTAGGATAGCTCATTTTAAGGCTAGCAGGATGGCAAAACTGACCAATCCCCATGTTAGGGGACACACCTTGCATGTTCCATTCTCTCAAGTTTGTCATGAACCTTATTTACATTCTTAGCAAGCTATCCAGTCCCCTTGGTGGACCACAAGCACCTCACATTTGCATGGTCCCACCCAGTCATCTGGTGGAAGTCATAAAGACCTTGGCTAGAATATGAAGCAATTTGCTGTGCTGCAATGGTACCTACATTCATTGTAAAAAATTCAAATGTTAAAAAAGAGTGTAGAGTGTAAGTTGAAAGTCCACTGACCCTGCTTCCCACTCCCCCATACCCATTCCCCAAGGTTACTGCTAGTCTGCTAATAACAATTTCATAGTCAAACTTAATGTTCAATTATAATAACCATATTAAGTTTTTAATATTTATTCTCTCTGTGGTTTTGGATCTTCATTTTTCATTTAAATGTCTCTATGTCTTTTATTG
>NW_006921666.1:3516481-3517676 GCF_000298275.1 Orycteropus afer afer | reverse complement strand
TCCGACTCATAGCGACTCCCTGTTGGGTTTCTGAGGCGGTGTAACTATGGAAGTAGATTGCCCAACCGCCTTTCCTAGGCGTAGCTGGTGGGTTTGAACCGCCAGCCTTCTGGTTAGCAGTCAAATGCCTTAGGCACTATGCCACCAGAGCTCCCTTAAAAAAGGCTAGCACAGGCATTTTCTCGGGTTAAGTGGCATATACTTTCTACTAACTGGGAAGCCATTCAACTCAACAAGTATTTATTGATCACTTCCTTGTGTATGGCACTGAGTGGGTGCTCAAGAAATATTTGCCAGAGTTGAAGTGATTTAGACTCTACTTGTACCATCACACTTTTTTTTTTTTAAAGCATTTTGTTACTGAAGTGATTCTCAAACATTAGACTGGGTCACAATCATCCAGAGGGTTTTTTAAACACAATGCTAGATCCCGCCCACAATGTTTCTGATTAGCCAGGACCAAGAATTTGCATCTCTGTTACACTCTAAGGAGAGTTAGATTCTGCTGGTCCAGGTACCATACTTTGAGTAAACCCCCAAACCAAACCAAACCAAACCATCTACCCTCCAGTGGCTCCTGTCTCTAGACAACCCCCGGGGTGGGGCAGACAGGAAGGAGCTCAGCTGCTGACAGGCTGGCAGTTGTCCACCTAGAGGTGCCTTGGAATAAAGACTTGGTGATCTACTTCCAAAATAATCAGCCATTGAAAACTTTATGGAGTATAGTTATGCTCTGATTGACACATATGGAGTTCTCATAGTTGGAGTACCGCTACTTTTTTCTTTTTTAAAATTTTTATTGTGATTTCAGTGAAAGTTTACAGAAGAAATTCATTTTCCATACAGCAGTTCACATATACTTTGTCTCATGACATTGACTGAAATTTCCCATAATGCAACAGCTCCCTTCTCACTTCCTCCCCATAGTTACCTCTTCCATGTGTCCTTCCCTCCCATACACTCTGGCCCCAGAGTTGTCTTCCTGTGCATACACAGCCCTTCTGTTCTCCCGTGATTGATCTCTCCAAGGAGTGTATCTTCCCGATGTAAATGTTCAGTTCACATGCCTGTCTTTTGTTTAGCTGGAAGCCACAGGAGTGGGTCCAATTCCAGACCTGAAGGGCAGCTAGGGGCCATAGTCTCAGGGGTTCCATCAGGCTCTATCAGACCAGCAAACCTGGTCCCTTTTTTTTTT
>NW_006921666.1:3514004-3516062 GCF_000298275.1 Orycteropus afer afer | reverse complement strand
TTATGCCAGATATTCACTAACTAGAGGTCAATGAATGAGTGAATGAGGACCATAGATAACTCAGATTATATTTGTTCGTGGTGTTTGTTGTTAGTTCCCTTGGGGTTGATTCCGATTCATGGCTACCCCGTGTATTGCAGAATAGAATTAACTGCTCCATAGGGTTTCCAAGGCTTTGTGTCTTTCCGGGGGCCTCTGGGTGGTTCGAACTGCCAGATTTTTTTGAGCTTGATGTCCCCTGTGACCATGGAGTACCACTGTTTTATAGGAAAAAATCCTGTAAACTTAAAGCACTAACACTTTATACCTGGTTATGCACCTTTCTGACCCTTGGACAATTTTACTGTGTAGGTATAGTAAGTGTGTATTACTTTGTACACTGCCAATTCCTCCCATACCCCATATCATACACATATTTTCATGTATTCTTCACTTGTATCATTTTTCTTGGGTTGCACCACACTCTACCTTATTGTGTCGTTTGTCCATTTCTCAGCATCCCTCAAGAGTCAGAGGTTTGATGTCTGCTGGGAGAATTTACATTTTATTCTCCTCTGATACATACTTGTTCTCTTGTCGGACTAGAGGACTGTAAGAGAACAGTGCGTGGTTCAGCCATTCGTTCCCCTGCCTTGTAGGGCAGCTCACTGAAATACAGGCTAACTGAATAAATCCCTTGGATATGGATTCTGATGTGGAAGGGACCAGGATCCCACCTCACAGTTCAGCAAGCCAATTATTCTCACTCATCCTTTTGCTCTTTTCGATTGGAGCAAACATACTTGGATTCAAGTTCAGCTCCATCACTTTCTCCCTTCCTGGCTGTGGTAGTTATGTTTGTATGTCAGCTTAGCTGGGCCTGGTTGAGTGGCTGGGCAGCTGAAAGTAGTTATTTCCCATGGTGAGATTGGTAATCAACTCCATGGTGGACTCTATTGGAGCAGCTGAGTAGCTGCCTTTGGGTACGTGGTCTGCTTCTTGTATATAAGAAGCAGCTTTGGGAATGCTCTCCAGCTTATGGCACGCTTGGACCCTGCATGTAGCGGTGTCATTGTTCAGCAGCTTGCCATGCTCTGCTGACCTTGGGACTTCCAATGGACTTGAATTAATGGCCTGCCATGTGGTTTGGTAACATCAGGACTGTGCCATTTTGTTTGTTGACCTTGGGCTTGTTAGCCTCAGCATCCAGTAGCTGCCTCAGTGAGGAGATGCCTCTAGCTTCAGTGGGCCGGGAGCAAGAGGCAGAGCTGAAGCCCAAGGCCAAGGGGCTGGCGCTTTGAACTCAGACTTTTAGCCTCCCAAACTGTAAGAGAATAAACTCCTGTTTGTTAAGGCCATTTCATTTGTGATACATTCTTGTCAGAGTGGCACTAGGTAACCAGAACACTGGCCAATTTTCTTTACTTTTCTAAAATTTCATTTCCTTATGCACCTCAGAATATAACTGTGCAAGTTACACAAGGTATTTGAGCACTTGGCACTGGATCTCTCCCATTGTAGGCTTGCGCACCTTTCTTAGCTGCTGCTTCCTGTCTGGCTTTCCAGTGTTCTCTCTGAGTCCTCCTTTCCCAGAATGAACTGAATGGAGAACTTCTGTTCCTTACTGGGGTGAAGTTTCTTTTCCCCATCTGCTCTGGAACCTTGGCATCAGTCAGGGGTTCCTTTATTTAAATCAATATTGATTTGAACACCTGGGCATCACACACCGAGAATGGGAATGTGATTAAAATTTGGATCCTGCATTGTATTGCATCACTATTTGCATGGCAGGGCAGACAATAAACCTGCCCAGGTTTACAGGTAGATCAGTTAGTTGGGCATGATGGTGTCAACCTTGTTTGCTTTTTGTACATGTCAATGACCACGTTACCCTGAAGACTTGCTTACCCTCTCCAAGGGTATTTTTGAATGTCTTCCTCATCTTGGGAGACAGAACAGAAGAACTCATGCTTATTTTTATTTTTTTAAAACATATTTTATTGAAATGTAATTTATGCACAGTAAAATACACAAAACTAAAGTGACATGGGTCAATGCATTTTTTTTTTTTTTTTTTTT
>NW_006921666.1:3510637-3513709 GCF_000298275.1 Orycteropus afer afer | reverse complement strand
TGTCCTTTAGGAGCTTGTCCTTCTGTGATTGACTTATTTCACTCAACATAATGTTCTTTAGGAGCTCTGGTAGTGTAGTGCCTAAGGCACTTGATTGCTAACCAGAAAGCTGGTGGTTCAAACCCACCAGCCACTCCTTGGAAGGAAGGTTGGGTAATCTACTTCCGTAGTGATATCACCTCGAAAACCCAAGGAGGGGTCACTATGAGTCACTATGAGTCGGGTCTGATGCAACGGCACATAATAATAACAACAACGTTATGTGGTGTTTTGAAGATTCTACATTATTCTTTAGGGTTCCATAGTATTTCATTGTGTGTGCACCATAGTTTGGTTATCCGTTCCTCTGTTGATGGGTACCTAGGTTGTTCCCATATTTTTACTATTGTAAATAGTGCTGTGATGAACATAGGTGTGCCTATATTGGTTCTTATCCTGGCTCTCACTTCTTTAGGATATATACCTAGTAGTGGGATTGCTGGATCAACTGGTATTTCTAATTCCAATTTTTTAAGGAATTGCCATACTGCTTGCTACAGTGGTTGTATCATCTGACAGTCCCACCAGCAGTGTATGAGAGTCCCAATCTCTCCAAATCCTCGCCAGCATTTGTTATTTTCTGTCTTGTTGAACTTTGCCATTACTGCTGGGGTGAGATGGTATCTCATTGTTGTTTTGATTTGCATTTCTCTGATGGCAAATGATCGTGAACATTTCTTCATGTATTTGCTGGCTGCCTGAATGTTCTCTTTAGTAGAGTGTCTATTCATGTCTTCTGCCTATTTTTTAATTGGATTGTTAATCTTTTTGTTGTTGAGGTGTTGGAATTTTCTATAAATTTTAGTGATAAGATGCTTGTCAGATATGTTGTTGCCAAATATTTTTCCCAATCTGTAGGTTCTCTTTTGGAGAAGTCTTTTGAAGCACGTAAAATTTTAATTTTTAGAAGGTCTCATTCATCTAGTTTATCTTCAGCTGTTTGTGCATTTTGGGTTATGCTTGACATTTCTATTTATGCCATAAATGAGGGTCCCTAAATTTGCCCCTATTTTTTCCTTGAGGAACTTAATAGTTTTAGGTTTCACATTTAAGTCTTTGATCTATCAGGAGTTTTTGTGTGTGGTGTGAGGTACAGATCTTGTTTCATTATTCTGCAAATGGATATCCAGTTTTGCCAGCACCATTTGTTAAAGAGACCATCTCTTCCTCGTTTAATGGATTTCAGCCCTCTGTCAAAAATCAGCTGACCATAGGTTGATGGATCTATTTTTGGGTTCTCAATTCTATTCTACTGATCTATGTGTCTGTCATTGTAGGCTGTCTTGACTACTGTGGCTGTGTAGTAGGTTTTGAGGTCTGGGAGTGTGAGACCTCCTATTTTGTTCTTCTTCTTCAATAGTGCTTTGCTTATTTAAGATCTCTTTCCTTTCCATATAAAATTAATGATTGTTTTTTTCATGTTCTTAAAGAATGCTGATGGGATCTGGATTGGGATTCTATTGAATGTATAGATTGCTTTGGGTAGTATGGACATTTTCACAATGTTCAATCTTCCTATCCATGAGCATGGTATGTTCTTCCATTTATGTAGATCTCTTATGGTTTTTCTTGGAGTAATGATTTATAGTTTTCTTTTACAGGTCTTTTGTGTCCCTAGTGAAATTTATTCCCGAGTATTTTATTTTTTTGGTAGCTATTGTAAATGGTATTGATTTCCAGAACTCATGCTTATTTGTCTAATGTTGTTGTTGTTGTGTACTGTCGAGTTGGCCCCGACTCATAGTGACCCCTCCTTGAGTTGCCGAGGCAGTATCACTACAGAAGTAGATTGCCCCATCTTCCTTCTGAGCAGTGGCTGGGGGGTTTGAACCGTCAGCCTTCTGCTTAGCAGTCAAGTGCCTTAGGCACTATGCTACCAGAGCTCCTTATTTGTCTGATAGTCTCTGTAGAAAATGGAAGGGGGCTGTGGCTCCTTTATGGGATTAATGGAATTAGAGTCCTAAGTCTCTTTCCTCTGTAGTCATCCTCCCTGTGTGCTAAGCAAGGAGAGGTGATTCCACACTTGTAGTCATGGAATGTGGCATGGGGAGCGAGTTGTAGAGGAAGGGGGTACTGGCAGGATATGGCTCCTGGTGGCTAGACCCAGTTTGGCTTCACAAGAGTAGTAACTGAGGAGGCCTTGTCACTTCCCCCATGAATGGTATGGGTTCCATTCACCATTTGGTTCTGTCCATGGGAAGAACTTTTGACCATCAACTTTCCATTTATAGAACTTCTCAGACTCTCCTGTTGCCTTGCTTCACAACCCCCTGGTGGGTTTCCTATGATCTGATGTGATGGTTGCCATAAAACAATAAAACAACTGTGGAACCTTTGCAGCTTTTGTAAATGTTTCATAGACTGCAATGGGTTATTTCTAGTGAGAAACACTGGTGGAACTTGTAATGTGTTGTTGATTTCCCAATTTCCAGGGCTTCAAGCATCCCCTCTCATATTCCTGGCAGTGTTTGGCAATGGTTATTATTTTTGTTGTTAGCTGCTGTTAGCCACCAACTCATGGCAACCCCACGCACAATGGAACAAAATGCTGCCAGATCTTACGCCATGCTGTGATTGGTTGGAGATCAGACTGCTGTGATACATAGGGGTGTTACCGGCTGAGTTTTGATAGTAGATCACTAGGCCTTTTTTCCTAGTTTATCTTAGTCTGGAAGCTCTACTAAATCTGTTCAGCACCATAGCAACACACTATCCTCCACTGACAGGTGGTTTGCTGTGCAAGAGGTGCATTGTGAGTAGTGGTGGTGTTGTTGGGTGCCTTTCAGTTTTCCACTCATAGTAACCCCATATGATAGAGTGGAATTGCTCCATCTGGTTTCCTAGGCTATAATCTTTGTGGAGCAGTTGTTGTTGTTAGGTGCCATTGAGTCGCCTCTGACTCATAGCAACCCCATGCACAGCAGAACGAAACACCGCCCGATCCTGCCCAGCTCTGCAATCTCTGCTATACTTGAGCCCATTGCTGTGGCCACTGTATCAGTCCATCTCATTGAGGGCCTTCCCCTCCTTCCT
>NW_006921666.1:3506409-3509137 GCF_000298275.1 Orycteropus afer afer | reverse complement strand
AACTCAAGGCTTGAATTTTTTCCTCACTTCTTTCAGCTTGAGAAATGCTGAGCGTGTTCTTTCTCTTTTGGTTTTCTAACTCCAGGTCTTTGCACATTGCATTATAGTAATTGGCTTTGTCTGCTCTAGCTGCTCTTTGAAATCTTCTGTTCAGCTCTTGCATCTTGTCATTTCTTCCATTTGCTTTAGCTACTGTCTGTTTAAGGGCAAGTTTCAGAGTCTCTTTTGTCATCCATTTTGGTCTTGTTGTCTTTTTAGTGACCTCTTGCTTTCTTCATGAATGATACTCTCGATGTCATCCCACAGTTCATCTGATTTCCGGTGATTGGTGTTCAGTGGATCAAATCTATTCTTTAGATGGTCTCTAAATTCAGGAGGGATATACTCGAGATCATATTTTGGCTCTCGTGGACTTGCTTTAATTGTCTTCAACTTGAAGTTGAACTTGCATATGAGCAATTGATGATCTGTTCCACAATCAGCTCCTGGCTTTGTTTTGGCTGAAGATGCTGAACTTTTCCATCACCTCTTGCCACAGATGTAGTCAGTCTGATTCCTATGTACTCCATATGGTGAAGTCCTTGTGTATAGCTGCTGTTTGTGTTGTTGAAAAAAGGTATTTGCAATGAATAAGTCATTGGTCTTGCAAAATTCTATCCTGCGATCTCCAGTGTTATTTCTGTCACCAAGGCCAAATTTTCCAACTACCCGTGATTTTTCTTTGTTTCCAACCTTTGCATTCCAATCACCAGTGATAATTAACACATCTTGATTTCACATTTGGAAGCACATCATCAGGTTTTCATCCCTGGGAGCTGCTGGGTGAGTTCTAACCACTGACCCTGGTTAGCAGCTGAGTACTTACCTCTTGTGACACCTGGGCTTTTTATTGAGGGTGTTAGAGGGTCAGAAATCATAGTCCCTACCCACAATGACTGATGCTGTTACTTGTTGTGGTAGTTAAGGTTGTGTGTCAGTGTAGCTGGTCCTGGTTGAGCGGCTGGGTAGGTGGATGTAGTTATTTCCCATGATGAGATTGTTAGTTAACTCCATGGTGGAATCTACTGGAGCAGCTGAGTAGCTGCTTTAGGGATGTGGGCTGCTTCCAGTGTATAAAAAGCAACTTGGAGGATGGTCTGCACCTTATGGCATGCTTGAATCCTGCATGTAGCCAAGTTGTTGTTCAATAGCCTGCCATGCCCTGCCAATCTTGGGACTTCTTCTGGACTTGAATTAGTGGCCTGCCGTGTTGTTTGGTAACATTGGGAATGTGTCTTTTTACTTGTCGACCTTGGGTTTGTCAGCCTCAGCAGCCAGCAGCTGCCTGAGTGAAGAAAAGCCTCCAGCTTCAATGGGCTGGGAGCAGGAGGCAGAGCTGAAGCCCAAGGTTAAGGGGCTTTCACCCACCCCTATAGCCTGACACTTTGAACTTGGACTTCTAGCCTCCAGAAGTGTGAGAGAATAAACTCCTGTTTGTTCAAGCATCCCACTTGTGGTATCTTCTGTTAGAGTAGCATTAGGTAACCAAAACACTTGTGGAAGGGGCTAAGAACCTAGGTGACCAGGGATCCAGGTGCTCCTATTGGGAAGTCATGTGTCATAAAGTAACAGGCTGAGTATTTAGAGTGAAAAGGCCCCATTTCAAGCTCTACCCTTTATTAGCTGAATCACCTGGTGCAAATCATTTGTCCTCTCTGCTCCTTAGTTTCCTCATTTGTACTTGGGGTTGGTAAAAATATTTGTCTCATCTTGCTGGATCATGTGGAATTTCTAATGAGATAATGAGTGTGAAATGGCTTTCTACAGGTTAGTTATTGCAAATATTATCCCAGGATTAGGTTTTAGGATCTAGGTGGCCTCAGACCCCCACTAGGTATGTGCTGTTATATGAGAGGAAACTCAAATGAAAGTCAAAGAGACATGTAAACAGAATGGGGCAAGTGATTCATTAGCAAAAGGTTTAGTAATGAAAGGTGTTTTTTCTTTGACAAACATATTTCACGGCTGACAGGGTCTTTTAAAATACCCCGAGGGATGCAGCTCATTTGCATGTTAAAGACTCACTGACAACCTTATGGGAAACTCCAGCCCCAGTCTATTTAGAAACAGTTTGGCTTCTTTATCATTTATTTTATGTATTTCAATTTCCACCTCTTTTATTACTGATGACATTTGCATGAAATCTGGGTCTTGGGAGTTGTTTGCTTTGCTGTGGCTTCCCCTTGAGGTAGTTTCAAGCTGCTGGATGGCCTCTTTGTCTACAGAGACAGACCTGGAGGGTAGTTAGACAGGAGTATGGAGTTCAGGGAAGCCGAGGGCTGGGAGGTGGTGTTGGGGGCACCCATGGGAGGGTGGCCATAGAGTTAGCCCTGGGTTTGTGATTCTCATCTGGGGACCCTTGCTATTGACTCTGCACATGGGATATGATTGATGGATTGATTGATCGATTCATTCATTATGCACTGCTGTGGAGTCAGACCCGACTAATAACTATGCCTCCTTAGGTTTCCGAGGCAGTGTCATTACCATAGTAGATTGCCCAACCTTTCTTCTGAGGAGTGGCTGGTGGGTTTGAACTGCCAGCTTTCTGGGTAGCCGTCAAATGCCTTAGGTACTATGCTACCAGAGCTCCTCATACCTGGCATGTTTGAGGAATAATGTGGAGACCAGGCCCATTGGAGTGGAGTGAACAAGGGGTAGTAGTAGTAATAAGAGCTGCTAAGGAGCT
>NW_006921666.1:3502147-3506024 GCF_000298275.1 Orycteropus afer afer | reverse complement strand
CTGGTGGTGCACTGGTTCAGTGCTCAGCTGCTAATTGAAAGGGCGGTCGTTCAGATGTACTTAGTGGCTCTGCAAGAGAAAAGAGCTGGTGATGTGCTCCCGTGAGGATTGCAGCCTAGGAAACTCTGGGGCAGTTTGACTTTGCACTCCGGGGTCACTGTGGGTCGCAGTCAACTCAACAGCACATGACAACAGTAATGTCTATGTGTGCATGGCTGTGACATGATAGTTACAGGTGACAGTGGTTAATAGGTTCTACTGCCTCCCCTATCTGAAGTTGTTATTGTTGTTATGTACTGTCGAGTTGGACCTGACTCATAGTGACCCCTCCTTGGGTTTCCGAGGCAGTATCACTAAGGAAGTAGATTGCCCCATCTTCCTTCGGAGAAGTGTTCGGTGGGTTTGCACTGCCAGCCTTCTGGTTAGCAGTCAAGTGCCTTAGGCACTATGCTACCAGAGCATCCCTATCTGAAGTAGCATCCCATTATCACTCTTAATCTCTTTGCCCTTTTCCTATTTTTTTCTCAGCACGTAACACCAGCTGATATCTTAATATATATTTATTTGTTTTGTAGCTGTTGCTTTTCTAGATTGTAAGATTCATTTCACTCTTTCCCTAGTGACTAGAACAGTGCCTGACATTGTTGAAAGAAGAATATCTTTCAGAGATGCTTTGAGCCAGGGAGTATGCTAAACATTTATATATGTATTTCATTTTATGATCCCAACAGCCTTTGAGGTAGGTATCATCTCCATCTTACAGATGAGGAAAGTGAAGTTTAGTGAGATCAGGGAAATGACCCAGGTCATATGATCTGTAAAGTGGTAGAGCCGGGGTTTGAGCCTAGATCTGAGTGACTGTGAAATCCTCAACTGTTGCTCTTTCTCTACTTTTCTTTCTCTTGCAGGGACTGGTGATATGGCCAGAAGGGCTCTAAAGCTTGCTTCATGGACCAGTGTGGCTCTTGCCGCCTCTGGCTTCTACCTCTACAGTAACAAATATCTGGACCCTAATGACTTTGGCGCTGTCAGGGTTGGCAGAGCAGTTGCTACGGTAGGTTTTTCTCCTTTTGGGAGCTGCAGTATTGTTTGCATGTGTTAATATATGTAGCAGATGGCCATGCTGGTTCTACATATGTGGAGATATGTGTGTACTCTTACATGTGCTAAAGCTCCCCCTGCACAGTTGTACAGGCATGTATGTGCATACTCATATATCTGCATTCCTGTGCACGTACCTTCACCATCCTGAAGGTAAGTAGAATAGATCCCTCAGTGTTACTGTTCTGAAGCCCTTACATTTTGGACTCTGTATCTTATTTTAGTGATGCTCTTGGGGGTGGTGCTCCTCAGCAGACGTGTGTGCAGCAGGACTTTGCAGTTTTGATTAAGTTTCATCAGCAAACTTGATCTCTCTCAAATGAACTACTGTGAATGGCTCCTATAAAAATGGTGTGGCACAGTAGTCAAAACTGCCTGGTATTGGTACAATGATAGACACATAGACCAATGGAATAGAATTGAGAACCCAGAAATAGATCCATCGGCCTATGGTCAGCTTATCTTTGACAAAGGGCCGAAACCCATTAAATGGGGAAGAGAATGTTTGTTTAATAATAGGTGCCGGCAAAACTGGAGATCCATTTGCAGAAAAATGAAACAAGATCTGTTCCTCACACCATACACAAAAACGAACTCCAGATAGATCAAAGATTTAAATGTGAAACCTAAAACTACAGAGTTCCTCAACAAAAACTAGGGGCAAATTTAGGGGCCCTAACATATGGCATAAATAGACTATCAAGCATAACAGTAGAAGAGAAACTAGATGAATGTGACTTTCTAAAAATTAAATTTTTATGTGCTTCCAAAGACTTCTCCAAAGGAGTCAAAAGAGAACCTACAGATTGGGAAAAAATATTTGTCAATGACATATCTGACAAGGGACTTACCTCTAGAATTTATAGAAAACTCTAACACCTCAATAACAAAAAGACAAATAATCCAATTGAAAAATGGACAGAAGACATGAATAGACGCTTCACCAAGGAGGATATTCAGGCGGCCAACAAACATATGAAGAAATGCTCACAATCATTGGCCATTAGAGAGATGCAAATCAAAACAACGAGATACTATCTTGCCCAGCACTAGTAGCAAAGTTCAATAAGACAGAAAATAACAAATGCTGGCGAGGATGCAGAGAGATTGGGACTCTCATACACTGCTGGTGGGACTGTAAAATGATACAACCACTGTGGAAAGCAGTACGGCGATTCCTTAAAAAGTTCAAAATAGAAATACCATTTGATCCAGCAATCCCACAACTCGGTATATATATCCTAAAGAAGTGAGAGCCATGACAAGAACAGACACATGCACACCCATGTTCATCGCAGCACTATTTACAATAGCAAAAAGTTGGAAACAACCTAGGTGTCTATCAACTGAGAAATGGATAACCAAACTGTGGTACATGTACACAATGGAATACTATATAATCCTAAAGAATGACGTAGAATCTGCAAAACGCCGCATAACATGGATGAACTTGGAGGACATTATGCTGAGTGAAATAAGTCAATCATGGAAGAACAAATACTGTATTAGTCCATTATTGTAAAAGTCAAGGAATGGTTTATATATGGAAGGAAATTTTTTTTGTTGGTTACCAGGTGTGGGAAGGTAGGGTAGGGAACACTGTTAGATAGGTAGAGAAGATAAATATTGATTTGGGTGAAGAGAAGGGCAGTGTACCAAATGTGGGTGATCAACACGGTGGCATTGAGGAAGAGGAAGACGGAGAGAGGTACGTGAGAGGTGCAGACAACAAAGATGAACCCTTTTGCACATACAGTACTGCATTGTCAGTGAAGGCAAACACGGGTATTTGGGTGGATAGATGGGTGGATAGGCTGAACTATTAGGTATGTCTATGCAGCAGGGAGTGTACCCAAGACCATGTATAGGGTTGGCAGACAATGGTTCTACAAGTGTATTGGTATGTTCTGTAAGGATTCCCAGGTGTGAAAACGATACAGACCCTCTTCAACAAAGAAAAGAAAAACCAATTGACAGAAATACAGAAGATAATCCTGGACCTCTGAGCTTTGAAAGGAACTATACAGAAGAGGATTAGGCACAAACTAGTGGAAAAACCTGAAGGAAAACAGTGAGTACAGAGATGGTTGGAGCTGCGGACTGCCAGCTACTCTGACGGGACCAACAGCCTGAATATTTTTAAGTGGTGTTGGGACCTGAGAATTGACCTAAAGATTAGCCCTGGTCACCAAGGGCTGCAAGGATGACTGTGCTGGTGGCCTATGACTAGGAAGGGAAACAGCAAGGAGGCAGACAACCTAAGCTGTTGACTTTCAGCTGTCAGGAAGGTGCAGCCATTTTGGATATTTAAAGTGACCGAGAGTGCAGCCATTTTGAATGTTTATATGTGGCAGCCATTTTGTATATTTAAAGTGACCAAGGGCACAGCCATTTGAATGTTTACAATTGGCAGCCATTTTGGATATTTGAGGTGATCGAGGGTGCAGCCATCTTGAATGTTTACAAGTGGTAACCATTTTGGATTTTAAAGTGATAACATTCTCATTCAGATTCCAGGGACCTAAGAAGAGGCTCTGTTTGCCAAGATTGACAGGGACATATGAGAGGCTGACAATAGGAAAGGAGAGAGCTGGTGAGTGTATAAGTGCTGTCAACTAGTGAATTGAGCCCAGTACCCAGCTTGCATAGATAACATACAAACAAAGAAAATGAAAATTGTGGGAAAGTCACTCCAACAAATAGTGACCAGTTAAATATAAACATAAAAATGTCATATACGTCAGAGACAACAGAGTGTCATAGTCCACACAAAGAA
>NW_006921666.1:3489903-3492127 GCF_000298275.1 Orycteropus afer afer | reverse complement strand
TGCCCCCTAAGCTGTCTCCCTGTGCATAAGGTGCCCTTCCTTCTCCCATGATTGTTCTCTCAAGGGCATGTGTCCACTTGAGGTAAATGTTCAACTCACATACCTGTACTTTGCTTGGCTGGAAACCACAGGTGTGGTCTCAATTCCAGACCTGAAGGGTAGCCAGGGCCCATAGTCTCAGTGGTTCCACCAGGCTCTATTGGACCAGCAAACCTGGTCCCAACCATCCCGCAGCACTATTTTTACAGTAGCCAAAAGATGGAAACAACATAGATGTCCATCAACTGAAGAATGGATAACAAAACTATGGTACATACACACAGTGGAATACTATGCAACCCTAAAGAAGAATGTAGTATTGGCAAAATACCACATAACACGGATGAACTAGGAGGATATTATACTAAGTGAAATAAGTCATTCACAGAAGAGCAAGTATTGTATTCATCCATTATATTAAAAAGTCAAGGAATGGTTTGTATATGGAAGGAAATTTTCTTTGTTGGTTACCAGGGGTGGGAGGGGAGGGGAGGAAACACTGTTAGATAGGTAGAGACAAGTATTGATTTAGATGAAAAGAAGGGCAGTGTACCAAATGTGAGTGACCAACACAGTGGCATTGAGGAAGAGGAAGACATGGAGAGGCGCATGGGAGGTACAGACAAAGATGAACCCTTGTGCACGTACAGTACTGCGTTGTCAGTGAAGGCAAGCTTGATATATGGGTGGATAGATGGGTAGACAGGCTGAACTATTAGGTATGTCTATGCAGGGTGGAGTATGTCCTAGACCACATATAGGGTTGGGAGACAATGTTTCTACAAGTGTATTTTTATGTTCTGTAAGAATTCCCAGGTAT
This sequence comes from Orycteropus afer afer, assembly GCF_000298275.1. Taxonomy (NCBI): domain Eukaryota; kingdom Metazoa; phylum Chordata; class Mammalia; order Tubulidentata; family Orycteropodidae; genus Orycteropus; species Orycteropus afer. The sequence goes on along the minus strand of NW_006921666.1, from coordinate 3,491,268 downwards.
ATGCTAGAGCTGACAAGGGCCAAGGTTGTAGCTACTTCTTGGCCACAGCCAGCTACCCAGAGGGAGTGAGTTGGATGCATGGGCATGGGCTTGGGATCATAGTTGCGGGGGACATCAAGCTCAAATGGCATGGCATACTACTTGAAATATTGTTTCACATCCTACTTTGGTGAGTAGTGACTGGGATCTTAAAAGCTTGCAAGTGGCCATCTAGGTGCAATGATGGGTTTCTTCTCATCCAGAGCAAAGAAGAATGAAGAAAACAAAAGACACATGGAAACAATTAGTCCAAGCCACTGGTACACCATGCAGTCGTCAGCTTATATGACTATGAGACCAGAAGAACTAGATGGTACTCTGCTACCACTGTCTACCACTCAGAGGGGGATGTATGTAGAAGATCCTGGATAGAGTGGGAGAACAATGTGGAACAAAACTAAAAAAAAAAAAAAAAAGGATCAGGTTTGCTGGTCTGATAGAGCCTGATGGAACCCCTGAGACTATGGCCTCTAGCTATCCTTCTGGTCTGGAATTGAACCCACTCTTGTGGCTCCCAGCCAAATAAAAGACCAGCATATGAGCTGAACATTTACAATAGGTAGATTCATTCCTTGGAGAGATCAATCATGGGAGAATAGAAGGCCTGTGTATGCCCAAGTAGACAGCTTGGCGGGGGGGCAGGAGTACATGGGAGAGAAGGACACAGGGAAGAGGTAACTGTGAGGAGGAAGGAGGAGGGGAGCTGTTGCATTGTGGGAAATTTCAGCCAATGTCATGAGACAAAGTGTATGTGAACTGCTGTATGGAAAGTGTTCTGGTTGCCCAGTGCTGCTCTGACAGGAATACACCACAAATGGGATGGCCTTAACAAACAGAAATTTATTCTTACAATTTGGAGGCTTTAATTCCCCAGTTATTAATTCATAAAAAAGAGGGTTTTGGGTTAGATAAGCCTCAAGGTTCCTCCATGCCTGAAATGTCTTTAAGCTTGTCATTCTCTTTCACTGAGGATAAGAAGACTGTTTCTGGAGTTTTGACTAGGAGACCCAGAATGAAAACTTATGTTATTAGAGCAAATCAAACCAAACCAAACTCAGCTGTCACTGAGGTTTATTCCATCTCATAGCAACCCCTATTGGGTTTCTAAGGCTGTAAATCTTTATATAAGCAGACCTCAGTTTTCTTTTGCAGAGCAGCTGATGGTTTTGAACCACTGACCATTTGGTTAGCAGTCAAATGCCTTAACCACTACACCACTGTTGTTGTTAAGTGCCGTCGAGTTGTTTCCGACTCATAGCGACCCCATGCACAGCAGAAAGGGTTACAGGTGAGGAGAGACAACTCAGGAACGCCCAAAGTAGCAGG
>NW_006921666.1:3488510-3489038 GCF_000298275.1 Orycteropus afer afer | reverse complement strand
TGTGTTAATTATCACTGGTGACTGGAATGCAAAAGTTGGAAACAAAGAAGAATCACCAGTAGTTGGAAAATTTGGCCTTGGTGACAGAAATAATTACTACACCACTAGAACTCCTTATTAGAGCAAATCAGTCCATACATATCACATTAGCTTGATTTGTGTTACAGAGTTGTTGTTAGGTGCCATCAAGTTGGTTCCAACTCATAGCAACCCTACATACAACAGAACAAAATGTTGTCCAGTCCTGCACCATCCTCACAGTCATTGCCTTGCTTGAGCCCATCATCACAGCCATTGTGTCAGTCTATCTCCTTGAGGGTGTTCACCCTTTTCACTGACCCTCCACTTTACCAGACACGATACCCTTCTCCAGTGACTGGTCCCTTCTGATAACACGACCAAATTACGAAAGGTGAAGTCTGGACATTCTTGCTTTTAAGGAGCATTCCAGCTGTACTTCTTCCAAGACAGATTTGTTCATTCTTCTAGCAGTCCATAGTGTATTCAGTATTCTTCACCAATACCACA
>NW_006921666.1:3481262-3487220 GCF_000298275.1 Orycteropus afer afer | reverse complement strand
TAATAAATAAGTGAGAGTTCCTGGTGGGTGGGAGCATGTTGAGATTGGGCTTCTCTGCAGAGGAGGAAGCCAGCCAGGGTTAAGTCAAGGGGCACAGCATCCAGACATCCCAGCCAGTGTCAGGAGGAGTAGTATGGTATCTGATGTCCAGGCAGTAAGCCTTCCCTTTCCTTGGTTCACAGACAGCCGTCATCAGTTATGACTACCTCACCTCCCTGAGGAGTGTCCCCTATGGCTCAGAGGAGTACCTGCAGCTTCGATCCAAGGTAAGGGGCTGGTGGGACAGCCAGGACCTGACTGGGTAAATTCTGAAGTAACTGCAAAACCAGTAAGCTTCCTGTGTGCAGCTGGAGGTGGGCAGGAGGCAGCATGGGGACTGGGGCTGGGGCCTCTGGTGATTTGGTTTGGGAGGAAGGAGGGGAGGGTGTCTCTTCCCTCTCTTAGAGGTGTTTTAGTGCTGATGGGCTGAGCTCCCAGGCCGACATCAAGCTGACCCCATGGTGCTGAGGTTATTAATCTAGAAGTGGCTGTTGGGGAGGCTGGTGTCTGTTCCTGGGGACAGTGAGTCTCTGGGATGACTCAGGAGGGATGGAGGTTCTGTCCATGAGATAACTGATCTGGCTTCCAAACTGCTGTGTCAGGCAAAACCCAGTTGAAAGAGGTTAATTACATTCCTATCCTCTGAAGGCCACATAGATCTCTCAGTGGAATTGTTGACCACACACTTGCATTCCTCATCTGGAGTCAGGTACTTGATTTTGATGTAGCATCTGGGTGTTCCAGGGAGTTGGGGGCATCAAGCAAGAGCGCAGGTACTTTTGTGGGATGTAGGTTGGGTTTGAGGTCAAGTGTAGATACCTTTGATTACTCCAGTGAGAAGCTTGTGATACGTAGACCTGTGTGTTTGCACAGTCAGTCCCCTTAGCTTGGAATACCCTTTGTCCCTTGGGCAGTCTCCCTAGTCATCCTTGCAGACTGAGGTCAAACACCTCCCCTTCAGTAAAGTTTCTGTCTCAGTTATCCTATGTGCATGGGATAATTACTTTTTACATTTTTATTTAAGCTTTTCATTATGGAATTTTTCAACTGTCCTTGAGAGTAGAGAGACTAATAATATAATGATCCCCTATGGAACTGTCATCCAGTTTCAGAAACTATAAAAAACTTGCCATTCTTGTTTCATCACTTTCTCATTCATTCGTTTGTTATTTTTTGTTGAAATATTTAAAAGTAAACTTAGCCATCCTATCATTTCACCTGTAAATACTTCAGTATGTGGCTTTAATAGATAAGGACTTTTAACATAACATAACCACAATACCATGATCATACCTAAAAAAACCAATAATTTTTTAGTATCCTCTGATAGCTAATCCATGTTCAGATTTATTTTTTTTGTCCAAAAAATGTCTTTTTTTAAAATAATTTATTTAAATATGGCTCCATGTAAGGTAAAGAGATTACATAGCTTGAGGTTTCCTAAATTTTTTAAAAAACTAATGATTCCCTTCCTTCCTTTTTTTGAGTCATTTGTTTGTTGAAGAAACTAGATAATTTACTCTGTAGAATTTCCCACATTCAGGATTTGGCTGATTGCATCCTAGAAGTGTCTTTTAATGAGACATACATTTACATGGTTTGTAATTCAAAAATATATTATATTCGAAACATATAAAATCACATGTCCTTTCTTTGTTCCTCAGGTATCCAATTTTCCTGCCTGGAGGCAATCATTATTTCTTGTGTCTTTTTCTAGAGCTGTCTTCCTATCTGAATTTAATTGCTCTGTTCTCTTTGTTCCCGCCACAGAGGATAGTTGCTTCCATATATTTTTCTTTAGATTTTAGGAGCCCTGCTAGTGCAATGGTTTAAGCACTTGCCTGTTAATGGAAAGGTTGGCAGTTTGAACCCACCCATGGGAGAAAGACCTGGTGATCTGCTACCCTAAAGAGTACAGCAAAGAAAACCCTATGGGGCAGTTCTGTTCTGTTGCATGGGGTCACCATGAGTCAAAATCAGCTCGGAGGCACTCAACAGCACCAAACAACAAACTATAGGTTCCTTTAGATCAGGGACTGGGTCTTCTTTTTGTGTCTTGTACACAGTAGATGCTGAATAAAGTTTTATTCATGACTGAATGAATGAATGATATGGTAGTTTTTATTGAAGGATGGCACCTGCCTTTGGAACCTGGGTCCCCCTGCTTTTCCCCACTCCTTTTCTCCACTGTACTCCATAGCCAGTCCTGTAGGCCTTAGAACCCACCAGAGTGATATTCTACGGAGATGTCGAGGCCAGGGCACAGGGCACCTCTCTCCTTGGGACTGTGGAGAGCAGGTAGGGCGAAGGAGGCTGGCAGGTGGGAGGTGGGTGTTGTGGAGACAGCTGCCCTTCACACCTAAGTCATCTGAAAGGCAGTGTCACTGCCATTGCTGGAAAAGTTGGCAGCTTTGAGGAACACAATAAGGAAAGTGCAGCCTGCTCTTTGCCAAGAAGGTAGCACGTGGTGGTTTTGACAGCCTATAACAAGGTGATTTCAAAATCAGGGTGTAGACTGGTGGGAGTTGTGCCTGGTGAAGGGGGAGCAGGCTGGCACTAAAGGACACGAGCGGATATTGCAGGAGTGTTTTCTTCTGTCTGAGGGCTTATCCGTGCTTGTCAGTGTAGCTGATAAAGGAATGAGCATCATCATTATCTCACCTGTCAAGCCAGCAGCTCCAGGTCCTGGAGTATGCAGAGCCAGGAGACTAGCTCTGCAGGCAGTGACTTAGAGAAGCTCTTCCAAGGTTGGCGCTGGCAGGCCTGGATCCTACTGACTCAGCTCCGTATCCTGGGGGCTTTGGAGTCAATATGAAGAAATGTTTTCTGGGGCCGTAGTGGCAATTTGCTAGGCAGTGAGGGCATGCAGTGGGGCACAGAGACTTTGGAGAACCAGGCTCCTGGTAAAGCAGAGAAGTCGTGTGTTTGAACTGGCCTGTCTGTAGAGCAGAGGCCACTGCTGCTGCAGGTCCAGCCGTGGAGGAGGCAGGGCTGAGCTCGTTCTGATGGAGGGTTCAGGGTGTAGTGGGTATTTGTTAACTTGCAGCTCAGGAGCCGTTCTTCTATTTGGGGGAACAACATCCAAGCTTTCCTTTGGGGAATGATCCCTATCTCATGCAAACCCCGTGAGGTTTGTTTGGAGCTCACACCACCCTCATTGCCAAGGGTGGGCATGTGACCTTAGCTGAGTCCATTCCTCTGGCCTGAGAGATTGATTCAAGGATGGGTACCTGAGCCAATTCTGGCCAGTAAGCATCAGGTCTAGGACTTTTTGGGGGAATAGTAGCTCTCTTTTCTCTGCTGAATTAGCGGAGAGTCTAGGATATTGGCTTAGAGCTGCTGGCAGCCATTTTGACAGGAGGGAGACTCTGTCTGTGAATGGAGCCTGTATTGCAGAGGAGATAGGTCATTTGAGCTCTCTAGATTAGTTGAACCTCTTCCCTGCATAGGGAGCCGTGGTGGCATAGTGGTTAAGTGCTCAGCTGCTGGCGAAAAGATTGGCGATTTGAATCTGCCAGCTGCTTTGCAGGAAAATGATGTGGCAATCTGTTTCTATAAAGATTTACAGCCTTGGAAACCCTATGAGACAGTTTCCCTCTGCCCTGTCCAGTCGCTGTGAGTCGTAATTGACTTGATGGCAATGGTTTTTTTTGGTCTTCCCAGAACCAGGGAGATGTGGGGGCCTTCCTGGGGGTGATCACACTGTCAGCTTTATACTGACAAGTGCTGGGCTGCGTCTGCGAGCCAGTGGGCTTGTTGAATTTCACCCCTGAATTTGATAGGCTTACCTACCCAGAGAAAGACATGACTGGACATCCTGTCAGATGGGGGCCCACCTCTTGGAGCAGGAGGGAGCGGAGCACAGATGCTCTGCAGCCAAGCAGATCCTAAGAGGGAAACAGAGTGGTGGGGGTGAGTGAGCATGCTGTTTCTTCTCCCAAATCCACCAAGACAACAGGTGATTCTTCCTCCCTCAAGGGGTGAGTGAGAGGAAAGAGACAGGTCAGGACCGTTACACCTCCAGTGGGGCTTCTTCCATGTGGTCTTGTGAAGCTTCAGGATAGGAGGATCACCTGCAGTAGTTACTGTAAGAATTGGGGGTAGCTGTAGATTTGCAGCAAGAACTTTTGTACCCATCCAGCTCTGCTAGCCTTTACACATGATCCAGCTGCTTCAGGTTTGAGTATCAGATAACAATTCCATCAGTACTGAGATCTGCATTTGTGTGTGTGTACAGGTCAGATGCTGTCAACCTTTAGAAACATGGCATATGGTAGGGTGTTTCGGGAAAAGGGACTCCATTTCTGACTAGTGGATACTGATTAGTGGAGTATGATAACCTGAGCTGGAAGGAAGATGACTGTCTATAATTAGTCCATTGAATTTGAGAAAGACATCTTAGCCATCATCTAGCTGAAGCCCCTTACTGTACAGATGCTGGGTGGAGGCCTAGAGAAGTGACATGATTTCTTTTGCCCCCCTGCAAGTTTGTGGCAGGTCGTCAACTTGATCTTGGACATCTAAGAACTTGCTGAAACTCATATTCTTTGCACTTGACACTCTTGTCCTTGTTTATCCACTTCCAACCTTGGACGAAAACATCAAGGATAGTAAGTGGAAACCAAGATTTCTATGCAACAGCTCTTGCCAACCAGCTGCTACTGGTAGAGTTGCTTCTGCCCCCTCCTCTGCCTTCGTGGTCCAAGCCCTGAGGCTGTGGTGCTGTGTAGGGTTGGTTTAGAAAAAAAAATATGAGGAAGAGGAAGAGCTTCCCTTTTGGAAGTTCCTTTAACTTGTGTTTAACAAATCAACCATACAAACAATTAAGCCAATGAATATTTTAGAATTTACGTTTCCCATTGTAGGGGGGCATAGACCCTCCAATGAAATTAGTAGATGCTAGCTAGCTCTTTGATTTGGAAAAGGGTTTCAACTCTTAAGCTGTTGACCAGCTGCAAACTTTGAGGATGACTGTACCACAAGCTGAATTTGGGAATCACCATTTAATAAGCTTTTTAAAAATCTTGTTGGTTTTCAAGGGAAACTGTAATCTAGCTCTTTAGGAATTGTCTCCGAAACCCAACTACAAGCAGGGCACTGTGTGGCTAAGCCAGGGTATTTATTCATCCTTCTCCACGGATCTATTATTTTAGTCAACATCACCTGACCTGCTCTGTGGCAGCAGATCCTCTGTGGGGCTTGGAGGACAGAAAGGAAAATGAGACACAATTTCTGTCCTCAAGTGGCTCATAGTCTAAGGGGGAAGCAAGTGGGAGGTCCCCAGCTGTAGGATTGGTTTGTCTTCATTACATCTCTGGCCTCGGGTCCAGAACCACTACTCCTTAGGTCTGATGACAAGTAACTCCCAGCCAAGAGGAATGGGGACAGGAGCTCTGCATGGGAGGGCTAGCCCAGCTGGGGAGGGGGGAGGGCGGTGGCAGTGCTGGGGAAGCAGGTGTTCTGTCTGATCGTGCCACGCTTCATCTGCATGTGCAGGGTCTGTCACCTGTTGGGAGGCTTTTCAGTGCATTTTTCACTCATTCACTGTCTCTCGGAAGGAGCCCTGGTGGCATGGTGGTTAAGTGTTTGGCTGCTAACCAAAAAGTCAGTGGTTCAAACCCACCTGCTGCACTGTGGGACAATGATGTAGCAGTTTGCTTCTGTAAAGATTACAGCTTTGCAAACCTTATGGGCCAGTTCTACTCTGTGCTATAGGGTACTATGAGTTGGAATTTACTCGATGGCATTGGATGTAGTGTCTCTTAGACCCCCTTTGCTGCTTCCCTGTCATCATGCAACATTTGCCAGTGAGTGTTTTGTATAGATGCAAAAACGACAAGGAGGCCACATGTTCTGACCTCCTCTAACCCTACAAGGGGAAGGCAGGATTACCAGCAGTAACCCAAGGCCTATTACTGC
>NW_006921666.1:3449011-3480792 GCF_000298275.1 Orycteropus afer afer | reverse complement strand
TAAGCACCTGAGAGAGAGTGGGCACCTCCCAGAACATTATATTGTGCCACGCCCAACAGAAATACTCCACTTGGATACCATTTACAATCAGCTCCTCAGTTGCTCATTCCACCACTGAGTTTACAATGACTTATGGGTAGAAAAGCCATACTAAGTAATTTACTACACTGCAATAGAGGAGGAGGGGAATTGAATCTTTGCTGTGTTGGTGACTAGCTTTCTCAGTTTTCTATAATTTCTGCAGGAACATGAGCTGCATTTAATTTGTGCTCATTGGGTCATCTGAGGACCAAGCCTCTGGAGTAAAGGAAGCAAAGTCTGCATTTGCGCCCAGAACCTCCTTTTTAGCTTTCTGGGTACCCAAAGCTTTCTGAGTACTGCATCACAGATTTGCACAATTTACTGCAGAAGCCCCGACTCCAAAGCCTTTTTGATTCTGGAGAGTTCCACAGGAGTGGGTTCTTGTGCTTTGATGTGGTCTGGGGAGAAACATGATGTGCTCTCTCCCATCACTGGGAGCCTGGGACACAGTATGGTCTATTTCAAGCTTCCCCTAGAGACTGGGCTTACTGTTCAGTGGCTCCTCTGTGGGTTGTAGGCAGAAAAAGGAAATGCCAGGTTACCCTTTTGATTGATCTAGACTCATTAGTGACCTGTGGGCCATGGTCAATGACAGTGTCCCCTTTGGCTATATCTACATATGACTTGTATTTTAAAAAATGTCTGAGATATTTAAGACCTAAGAAAAGGAATAACAAATAGTTCATTGATCACTCTTGTACTTAGTGCCCAGTTTTGGAAATTATACCTTACCTGTCCAATGATAGCCCCCTGTGAACTTCTTTTCCTGCTTTCAGCCTTCTTCCAGAAGCACCCTTCTAGCCAGAAGTAAATGCTATATTGAATTAATTGTTTATCATTCCCATGTGCTTCTTTATAAGCACCTGTTTGGGGATTTAGAAGGAGCCCTGGTAGTGCACTGGTTCGCTGGCTGTTCAAACCTCCCAGCCACTCCATGGGAGAAAGATGTGGCAGTCTACTTCTGTAAAGTTTACCATCTAGGAACCTGAGGGACAGTTCTGCCTTGTCCTTTTGGGTCACTGTGAGTTGGAATCGACTTGAGGGATTGGATCTATTTGGGGATTTATATGATAATTTTCATTTCACTGACTCATTTCCTCTATTTGGTGTGGTAGTTAGGTTGTGTGTCAGCGTGGCTGGCAGCTGCATGTAGTTATTCCCCATGATGAGGCTGTAATCACCTCTGTGGTAGAATCTGCTGTGAACAGCTAAACAGTTGAAGGGGAGTTACCTTCTGGGAATGGTGTTCTGGTTACTGTGGCACTCTGACGAGAGTATATACAACAAATGAGATGGTTTGAACAAACAGGAGTTGATTCTCTTACAGTTCGGGAGAATTTAAGTCCAAGTTCAGAGTGCCAGGCTCTAGAGGCTGTGTGAAAGCCCCTCGACCTTGGGCTGTGCCTCTTGCTCCAGGCCCACTGAAGTTCGAGGCATCTCTTCACTCAGGCAGCTACTAGCTGCTGAGGCTAACAAGCTCAAGGTCGACAAATAAAATGGCACAGTCCCGATGTTGCCAAAGCACATGGCAGGCCATTAATTCAAGTCCACTGAAAGTCCCAAGGTTGGCAGGCTGCTGAACAACCACATGGCTACATGCAGAGTTCAAGTGTGTCGTACGCTAGAGACCATCCCCAGAGCTGTTTCTTATATTTGGAAATCAGACCACATACCCAAAGGCAAGTTACTCAGCTGCTCACAGTAGATTTCACCATGGAAATGATTACCAATCTCATCATGTTGTTGTTGTTGTTGTTGTTATGTGCCGTTGAGTCGGCCCCAACTCATAGTGACCCCTCCTTGGGTTTCCGAGGCAGTATCACTACAGAAGTAGGATTGCCCAACCTTCCTTCTGAGGAGTGGCTGGTGGGTTTGAACTGCTAGCCTTCTGGTTAGCAGTCAAGTGCCTTAGGCATTATGCTATGGGGAATACTATATCCAGCTGCCCAGCCACTCAGCCAGGCCTAGCCAAGTTGACACACAAACTTAACCACCACACTGTGGTATGCTTTCAATATATATGGAACAGCTTTGGGAAAGGTATCTAGCTTTTTGGCACATTTTGGGCTGTATTGCCTGCTGATTTTGAGATTGTTCCTGAACTTGAACGAGTGGCCTGCTGTTGCCTGCTGATCTTGGGATTGTGCCATTTTACTTGCTGATCTTGAGTTTGTCAGCCTCAGCAGCCAGAAGCTGTGTGAGTTAGAAGAAACCTCCAGCTCCAGTGGGCCTGGAGTGAAAGTCAGAGCCGAAGCCCAAGGTCAAGAGGCCTTTCACCCAGCCCCTAGAGCCAGCACTCTGAATTTGGACGTCTAGCCTCCTAAACTGTAAGAGAATAAACCTCTCTTTGTTAAGGCCACCCACTTGTGGTATTTTTGTTATAGCAGCACTGTTGTTGTTGTTAGGTGCCATTGAGTTGTCTTGGATTTATAGCGACCCTATGCACAGCAGAATGAAACACCACCTGGTCCTGAGCCAGCTCCATGATCCTTGCTATACTTGAACCCATCGCCACTGCCACCGTGTCAATCCATCTTGTTGAGGGCCCTCCCCCTTTTCGTCGACCTTCCACTTTACCAAGCATGACATCCTTCTCCAGGGAATGGACCCTTCTGACAACATGACCAAAGTATGTGAGATGAAGTCTGGCCATTCTCGCCTCCAAGGAGCGTTCTGGCTGCATTTCCACCAGGACAGACCTGTTAGTTCTTTTAGCAGTCCACAGTACTTTCAGCATTCTTCACCAACACCAGAGCTCAAAAGCATCAATTCTTCTTCGGTCTTCTTTATTCATTGTCCAGCTCTCACATGCATATCAGGCAATTGAAAATACCATGGCTTGTGTCAGGCACACCTTAGTCCTCAAGGAGACATCTTTGCTCTTCATTACTTGAAAGAGGTCCTTTGCAGCCAATTTGCTCAGTGCTGTATGTTGTCTGATGTCCTGACTGCTGCTTCTGTTGGTGTTGATTGTAGAACCAAGCAATGAGAAGTCTTTGACAACTTCAGTCTTTTCTCCATTTATTGTAATGCTGCTTATAGGACCAGTTGTGAGGATTTTTGTTTTCTTTATACTGAGATGTAATCTATACTGCAGACTGTATCTTCAGTCTTCATCAGTAAATGCTTCAAGTCATCCTCACTTTTGGCAAGCAAAATTGTGTTGTCAGCATATCATAGGTTGCTAATGATTCTTCCTCCAATCCTGATGGCACATTTTTCTTCATATAGTCCAGCTTCTTGGATTATTTGCTCAGCATACAGATTGAATAAGTATAGTGAAAGTATACAACTCTGACTCACTCCCTTTTTAATTTTAAACCATGTAGTAGTCCTTTTTTCTGTTCAAGTGACAGCCTCTTGGTCTATGTACAGGTTCCTCATGAGTACAATTAAGTATTCTGGAATTCCCATTCTTCTCAATGTTATCCACAATTTATCATGATCCATACAGTCAAATGCTTTTGCATAGTCAATAAAACACAAGTAAACATCTTTCTAGTATTCTGTGCTTTGAGCCAAGATCCATCTGACAGCAGCAATGATATCCCTCGTTCTGCATCCTCTTCTGAATCCAGCTTGCATTTCTGGAAGTTCTCTGTCAATATACTATAGTAGCACTAGAGAAACAAATTTTGTCCTAAGCAAAAATATCTTGAGATCATAGGTCTGATATGCTAATTATCTCTCCTCTTATTTTCTTTTGGACATGCAATTAAGAAGCATCTGGGTTACACCTGAAATTGCCTTTTGTACCACATTTTTGGAGTCCATAGGTGGTGTAAACAGTTATGGGTTCTGCTGTTAACTGAAAGGTTGGAGGTTTGAGTCCCAGAGGTGACTCAGAAGAAAGGCCTGGTGATCTTCTTCTGAAAAATCAAACACTGAAAAGACTATGGACTTCTGGTAAGATGGAGGACTAGGCAGACAAGCTACACAGACCCTCTTCAACAAACAAAAGAGAAACCAATTGATAGAGATACAGAAGATAATCCTGGAGCCCTGAGCTTTGAAAGGAAGTATACAGAAGTGGATTAGGCACCAACTAGTGGAAAAACCTGAATGAAAACAGTGAGTATGGAGACGGTTGGAGCAGCGGACTGTCAGGTACTCTGAAGGGACCAACAGCCTGAATATTTCCAAGTGGTGTTGGGACCTGAGAATTGACCAAGGTCACCAGGGCTGCAGGGACAACTGCGCTGGTGGCCTGTGACTAGGAAGGGAAACAGCAGGAGGGAGACAACCTGAGCTGTGGACTTCCTGCTGTCCAGAAGGCGCAGCCATTTTGATTGTTTATAAGCAATGGCCATTTTGGGTATTTAAAGTGACAGAGGGTGCAGCCATTTTGAATGTTTACAAGTGGCAGCCATTTTGGATTTTAAAGTGACAGCATTCTCATTCAGATTCTGGGGAACTAAGAATAGTCTCTGTTTGCCAAGGACGTCAGGGACATATGGGAGTATGACAACAGGAAAGGAGACTTGATGAGTGTCTTAAGTGCTGCCGGCTAATGAATAGAGGGGCACAGCACAGTACCCTGCTTACATAGATAACATACAAAGAAAATGAAAATTGTGGGCAAATCACTGCGACATACAATCACCAATGAAATATAAACACAGAAGTGTCACAATGCCTCAGAGACAACAGAGCATCACAGTGCACACAAAGAAGCAAGATAAAGCAGGAGAAACAAGGGACCAGGATACAGACCCAAAACACATCCCTGAGGAAGATGCAGCATTGGAACACCCCAATAAGGAATTCAAAAGAATTATATTTAGGTATCTTCAACGAATTGAGAGACAGATCAAGGAAAACACTGACAAAATTGAAGAAAACACAGAGAAAACTCTAGAACAATTTTGAAAGACAATACAAGAACAAAATGAGAAATGAAACATTAGCAATGATACAGAATCTACAGACAGAAATCCAAAAGATTAATACTAAATTTTCAGAAATAGATAAGACATTGAAGGGGCAAAGGAGTAGAATTGAATCAATGGAAGACAGATTAGTGAGATTGAAGGCAAATATTTCAATACTTCTTTGGAAAGGGATCAGTCAGAAAAAAGATCAAAACAAAATGAAAAAAGCCTAAGATTCATGTGGGATACCATCAAAAGGAACAACCTATGTGTAATCGGACTTCCAGAACAGGAAGAGACAAATAAAACCACAGAGAAAATTGTTGAAGATTTGTTGGAAGAGAATTTTCCTGGTATTATGAAAGATGAGAATATATCCATTCAAGAAGTCCAGCAAACCCCAAACAGGTTAGGTCCCAAAAGAAAATCACCAAGACATATCATCATCATACTCACCAAAACCAAAGACAAAGAAAGAATCCTGAAAGCAGGACTGGAAAAACAAAAAGTTACCTACAAGGGGCAACCAAGAAGACTGGGCTCAGATATCTTGGCAGAAACCATGCAGGTGAGAAGACAGTGGGATGGTATATATAAAACCCTAAAAGAGAAAAATTTCCAACCAAGAATTATGTACCCAGCAAAATTTTCCCTCATATATGATGGTGAAATCAGGACATTTCCAGTTAAGCAGAAATTAAGGGAGTTTGTTAAAACCAGACCAGCCTTACAAGAGATGCTAAATGGAGTCCTTTGGACAGAGGACCAACAACAGCAAACAACAACTGACCATTACTATACATGATGACATAATCCAGAAACCAACCCAGCTATGGAAGTATCGAAAGTAAATACGCCTACAAGATTGTACACAGGGAACCAGAGACATCAATTGACAAATGAGGACAACTACAAACCAAAAAGAAGGAAAAAATTGTGTAGTTACAGAACTTCTAAATGGTAGGGAAGTCAAGACAACTACAAGGTAGAAGAGACTGTTCTAAACTTAGGAAGGAAACTATAAATCACAGGGTAACCTCAAAGAAAAATAATAAACCTTAACATCAAAACTAAAAAGAGGACCAGCACAAATATTTAGCAAATACTAAAACAGTAGCAATGAAGGAAGTGATAACACTATTCATAAACAAAACAAGTTAAGCACAAGAAATTTTATGAAACAAAGAAATCAACACCATGAAAAAGTATATAACAAAAATGACAGCAACAAATTGATACTTGTTGATAATTACATATCTGGCAAGGGACTTATCTCTAAGATTTATAGAAAACTACAATGCCTCAACAGGAAAGGAATTAACAATCCAATTGAAAAATAGGCAGAAGACATGAATAGACACTTCACCAAAGGAATATTCAGGTGGCCAGCAAATACATAAGAGATGCTCATGATCACTGGCCATCAGATAGATGCAAATTGAAACAACAGTGAGATACCATCTCACCCCAGCACTGATGACAGGGTTCAGCGAAATAGAAAATAACAAATGCTTGTGGGTATGTGTAGAGATTGGGACTCTCATATACTGCTGGTGGGATTGTGAAGTGATACAACCACTGTGGAAAGCTGTATGGCCATTCTTTAGAAAGCTGGAATTGGAGATACCAATTGACCCAGCAATCCCATTACTAGGTATATATCCTAGAGAGATGAGAGCCAGGACAGGAACAGATATATGCACACCCATGTTCATCACAGCACTATTTACAATGGCAAAAAGATGGAAACAACCTATGTGCCCATCAATGGAAGAGTGGATGACCAAACTATGTGGGGTAATTAAAGTTATATGTCAATTTGGTTGGGCCTGGTTGAGTGGCTGGGCAGCTGGTAGTAGTTATTCCCCATGATGAGACTGATAACCAACTCCATGGTGGGATATCTCACAAGCAGCTGAGTAGCTGCTTTAGGGATGTGATCTGCTTCCCATATATAAGCAGTAGCTTTGGGAATGGTCTCTAGTTTATGGCAAGCTTGACCCCTGCATGTAGCTGTGTCGCTGTTCAGCAGCCTGCCATGCTCTGCTGACCTTGGGACTTTTAATGGACTTGAATTAATGGCCTGCCGTGTGGTTTGGTAACATTGGGACTGTGCCTTTTTACTTGTCAACCTTGGGCTTGTTAGCCTCAGCAGCCAGCAGTTGTCTGAGTAAAGAAAACCTCTAGCTCCAGTGGACCAGGAGCAGGAGACAGAGCTTAAGCCTAAGGTTGAGGGGCTTAAAGCCAGCCCCTAGAGCCTGGCATTTTGAACTTGGACTTAAAGCTTCCAAAATGTTAGAGAATAAACTCCTGTTTGTTCAAGCCATCCCATTTGTGGTATATTCTTGTTAGAGTAGCACTAGGTAACCAGAACACTATGGTACATACATATAATGAATGATATGCAGCACTAAAGAATAATGTAGAGTCTGCAAAACACCATGTAACATGGATGAACTTGGAGAACATTATGCTGTGTGAAATCAGTCAGTCACAGAAGGAGAGATATATTATTAGTTCATTGTTGTGGAGGGTTAAGGAAAGGTTTATATATGGAGGGAAACTTTCTTTGTTGGTTGCGGGGGGTGGAGGGGAGGGGAGGGAACGCTACAAAAAAACAAAAACAAAAACAAACCCTCAAAAAACCTTGACCCAAGTCATTTTAGTTCTGTGTATTTCACTGTGCATAAATTATATTTCAATAAAATGCATTAGAAAAAAATAAAGGGAAACCACTATGAAGCACAATTCTACTTTGCCACATTTGGTGTCACTGTGCATCGGAATTGACTCTAGAGGAGCTGGAAAAACAAAAAACAAAAAGCACTTTGTACCCCTCCTGGTATGGGATTGCACTGTTTGTAGCACATGTGGCCCAGACCCTGCCTTGCACCTGTCATTGCCTCGATCATTCTCCTGCTGGTTTGGCCACTCTCTTTCCAGCTCTTGTCTTCTCCCACTTCACCCTATTCATCTCCGGGAGCTGTTTCAGGCATGAAGATGCCTGATGGATATTTGCTGTTGCTGCTTAGAAGCAGTGACCCCTTCCTAAAGGCTGTAGCTGTCACCCCCTGGGTTTCTGGCCAGTAGGAGGTCATTGCCGCATGCTTGGCATCTCTGCATCTCCTGATCAGCACGATTTTCACTGTTAGCCAATTCCAGTCGTGCACATGAATCTGCAGCTTCCTAGCCCATGGGGGCTGCCTAGTCCCACAGGGCTGGCTTTCCTTCCACTACAGACCAGTTTGCTAACTCTGACTGCCTCTGCCACCTGGGTCCTGTGGGACAGGTGGAAGTGCCCTGCTCCCCAGAGACCAGGCAGCATTGAGGTTTTGTTGTTAGTTGCTGTTGAGTCAGCTTTGACTGATGATGACCCCATGTACAACTGAAAGAAACAGTACCACAGGTGACATCTACATGATTCTTGGTGTGCTTGAAGCCATTGTTGCGACCCCTGTATATTTTGAGCATCTTCTGACCTACAGGGCTCATCTCCCAGCATCTGGACAGTATTCTCTTGTGTTCCATTGGCTAGCTTTAGATTGCCAGGCCTTTCTTCCCAGTCTGTCTTAGTCTAGAAGCACCACTGAAACCTGTTCACCATTGGTGACCCTGCTGGTACTTGAGATATCAGTGGTGTAGCTTCTAGCATCACAGCGGGATGCAAGCCACCACAGAATGACAAGCTGACAGACATGAGGTGACTTGAGAGCTTAGCTTGCACCTAATGCAAGGTACTTTGTGGGTAGAATCTGGAGAAACTCAGCTTTGGCCTATTCTTGCCTATCTTAGAAGCACTCCCAAACTAACCATGTCTGGGCATCTAATTTTTTATTGTGTCTCCTACTGAGAACTCCCTACAGCCTCCCGACTGCTCTTGACTGGGCAGTTCCACCATGTCCAAGCTTTTTCCACCTCTGTTAAGGTTAATGAAAGGAAAGGGGATAAAAGTACGTGATGAAGGACTTAAGGTAGGCATACGCTAGGACTTCCTGGTAGCTAAGGTGCTTAAATATTGGATTGAGTTGTGAAGGACAGTTGTGAAATCTTTATTAGGGAGGGGGGGCTCTCCAGAAATGAAGAGATTCTTTCTTCCTGGGATGGAGGTGGGAATGGGGCAGTCACTGGTTGCCAGCCCATCAGATGATCAGAGTCACTTGAGGAGCTTGATGAAGCTGTTACTGCTAAACTGGATACCCTAAGGATTAGGTTTCAGTGATTCTGGGGTGAAGTCTGGGAATCTATTTTTAACAAGCTTCCCAGATCAGCTTCTGATGCTAAGAACAAGTGTTTGCCTTTACATTCTCTTGTTAGTTGCTGTTGACTTGATTGTGACTCATGGCAACCTCATGTGTGTCCGAGGGGGCCTGTGCCCCACAGGGTTTGCAAGGCTCTGATCCTCCAGAAACACATCACCAGGCCTGTGTTTTAAGGTGCCTCTGAGTAGGTTTGAACCATCAACCTTGTGGCAACAAGTCAAGCCCTTAACTGTGTGCATCACCAGGCTGCCTTGATATTTACTGAAGACTAATTAAGTGACAGGCACCATTGCTAAGGTTGTGCTCTCTCTATTATTCACCTGTCATACAACCTTATGAAATAGGTACTATTATTATCCTCCCTGTTAGACTGATGATGAAACTCAGACACAGATAGGTTAAATGACTTGTGCAAGCGTTCACAGCTAGTAAGTGGATGTATTAGTTTCCCATGGGTGCTGTAACAAAGTACCACAGACTTGGGGGCATGAAACAACAGAAGTTTATTGTCTCACAGCTCTGGAGGCCAGATATCTGAAGTCAAGGTGTTGGCTGGACAAGGCTCTCTCTGATGGCTCTAGAGGAGAATTCTTCTGTGCCTCTTCTGACTTCTGGATTTAGGGCCCACCTGGCTCACTCCATGGAAGATAGATGGGGCAGTCTGCTTCTGTAAAGATTTACAGCCTTGGAAACCCAATGGGGGTCGCTGTGAGTTGGAATCAACTCGATGGCAGTGAGTTTGGTTTGGTTTGGTTGGGTAATCATGATGGTCTCACCTCAAGATTCTTAGTAACACCTACAAAGAACCTTCTTCCAAATGAGGTCACATTTACAGGTTCTGGGGCATAAGATGTAGATATATCTTTATGAGGCCACCATTTGACCCCCTACTGCATTTAATCCCAAGTGGTGAGGCTCAGAGCCTGTGCCTGTGACCCCTCTGTTTCTCAGCTCTGATCTGCACTGATTGTCCAAGGATCTTCTAGGCCAGCAGCCCAGGTGTGGATGTCCTTGCTGTAATAGAGAGTGTGAGCCATTTGTCAAGCCTTGAGAACCAGTATTTCCCTCCCTCTCTCTCCCATTGCTTCAACCCTATGCCATTTCTCCTTGGGACTGTTTATCTTGATATATGGAATTCTCATACTATAATGTGTTCAGGAGATTAGGCCCAGGGGCTATAAGGGCAAACTCATACTGGCTTGGGCAGGACATGTCTCTCTTGCCTCAGTGGCCACGTCTCCATGATGGGAAGCGCTGGAAGAGCAGGGGTAGCTGGAAAGCCATAATATAACTAATAAAGTTGATGAAAGGCACCATGCAGCTGTGAGGGTGATCGAGACTCTTGCTAACAACAGTCATAATCGAATAGCCCATTCTTGATTTCCTGCTTCTTACTGTCTTGGCCCCAAGCAGCTATTTTCTACCAAATTAAAATCCACTCAGTTCCTTTTCTGTCCCTGAATAAAACTACCCTCAAAGCTCTTGGCTGTTATGGCGAGACTCTTTAATAGACTTTTTCTTGTAGAACTGTGAAACATATGTCCAATTAGCAGAATAACTTCACTTAAATATACAAATAAACTGTTGACTGATAATGGCGGGACATATGTGAGACTAATTTAAGGCAAGGTGGTTTGGGAACTGGGGTACTACCACCTCCCCCACCCTCAATCTGTCTCCCGCCTCTCCTCCAGTTTCTTGCTTACACCCCACAATCTGTGGAATGAAGAAAGATGTCTCCTCTCTGTGATCACTACAGAGTACTAAGCCACTATTTGTATAGTCAATTGTGCAGGAAATATTTATTGGCATCTACTGTGTGTCAGGCACTGTGTGAGGTGCTGAATATACAAAGGTCTGTTCATTTTAAAAAATTTTATTATGGTAAAATACATACAACAAAACATTTGCCTTTTTTGTACATTTTTAAGTATACAATTCTGTGATATTAATTATATTCATTTTGTTGTGGAACCATTACCACTAGCTATTTTCAAAAGTTTTTCATCACCCAAACAGAAACTCAGTACCCATTAAGCAGTAACTCCCCATTCCCCCTTCCCCCTAGCCCAGGAAACCACTGGTAAACTTTGGTCTCTATACATTGTCCTATTCTAGATACCTCATGTAAATGGGATCCTACAATATTTTTCCTTTTTTATCTGACTTGTTTTACTCAGCATATTGTTTTCAAGGTTCATCCATGTTGTAGCATGTATCTTTTTATTGCTGAATAATATTACAGAATAATAGTGCATTCTGAAGAGTAGGTTTGATGCATTGAACACAAATGACCAAAGACCAGAAAAGTTGTGGGATGACATCAAGGACATCATACACGAAGAAAGCAAAAGGCATTACAAATACAGCAAGGGAAGAAAAGACCAAAATGCATGTCTGAAGAGACTCTGAAACTTGTTCTTGAATGGAAAGTAGCTAAAGCAAATGGAAGAAATGATGAAATAAAACAACTGAACAGAAAAGATTTCAATGGGTGACTTGGGAAGACAAAGTAAAATATTAAAATGAAATATGTAGTGACCAGGAGTTAGAAAATAAAAAGGGAAGGACACCCTCAGCATTTCTTAAGTTGAAATAAGGAAGGAAAAATTCAAGCGTAGAGTTGCAATATTGAAGGATTCTATGGGCAAAATAGTGAATGACTCAGGAAGCATCAAAAAACGATGATGGAAGGAATACACAGAGTCGCTGTACCAGAAAAAATTGGTCAATATTCAGCTATTTCAGGAAGTAGCATGTGATCAAGAACCAATGGTACTGAAAGAAGAAGTCCAAGCTGCATTGAAGAAATTGGCAAAAAAATAAGGCTCCAGGAATTGACAGAGTACCCACTGAGATATTTCAATGGGTGCTGGAGGCGTTTACTCATCTGTGCCAAGAAATTTGGAGGACAGCTACCTGGCTAACTGAACAGAACAGATTCATATTTGTGTCCATCCCAAAGAAAGATGACCCAACAGAATGCAGAAATTATTGAATAATATCATTAGTATTACAAGCAGGTAAAATTTTGCTGAAGATAATTAAAAAATGGTTGTAGCAGTGTATTGACAGGGAGTTGCCAGAAATTAAATTCAGATTCAGAAGAGGACTGTTTGGATCATAACAAATTATGGGTAAATGGGAATTCCAGAATACTTAATTGTGCTTATGAAGAACCTGTACATAGACCAGGAGGTTGTCATTAAAACAGAATAAGGGGATACTACTACATGCTTAGGAGCTCTGGTAGCATAGTGGCTAAGACATTTGCCTGCTAACCAGATGGCTGGCAGTTCAAACCCACCCGCCACTCCTCAGAAGGAAGATTGGGCAATCCTACTTCCGTAGTGATACTGCCTCGGAAACCCAAGGAGGGGTCGCTATGAGTCGGGGCCGACTCGACGGCACATAACAACAACAACAACAACTACATGCTTAAAATCAGGAAGGGAATACGTCAGGGTTGTATTCTTTCACTATACTTGTCCGATCTATATGCTGAGCAAATAATCTGAGAAGCTGGACAATCTGAAGAAGAATGTGGCATCTGGATTGGAGGAAGACATATTAACAACCTGTGACATGCAGGTGACACAACCTTTCTTCCTGAAAGTGAAGATGACTTGAAGCACTTACTGATGAAGATTAGAGACTACCCTCTGCAGTGTGGATTACACTTCAACATAAAGAAAACAAAAATCCTCACAAATGAACCAATAAGCAACATCATGATAAATGGAGGAAAGACTGAAGTTGTCAAGGGATTTCAATTTCCTTGGATCCATAATCAGCACCCATGGGAGCAGCAGTTGAGATCAGATGTAGTATTGCACTGAGCAGATCTGCTGCAAAAAACCTCTTCAATGTGTTAAAGAGCAAAGATGTCTCCTTGAAGACTAAGGTGCACCTAACCCAAGCTGTGGTATTTTCAGTCCTTTCATGTGCATGTGAGAGCTGGACAATGGATAAGGAAGGCTACAGAATAACTGATGGATTTGAATTGTGGTGTTGGCAAAGAATATTGAAAATACCATGGACTGCCAGAACAAATCTGTCTTGGTAGAAATACAGCCAGAATGCTCCTTAGAAACAAAAATGGCCAGACTTCATCTCTTGTACTTTGGTCATGTTTCAGAAAGGTTCAATCCCTGGACAAGGATATCATGTTTTGTAAAGTAGAGGGTCGGTGAGAAGAGTGAAGATCCTCAACAGGGTGGATTGACGTAGTGGCTGCAATGATGGGCTCAGGCATAGCAAAGAACATGAGGATGGTGCAGGACTGGGCAGTGTTTCGTTCTGTTGTGCATGGGGTCACTATGAGCTGGAACCAACTTGACGGCACCTAACAACAATAGCAACGACAACAACAACACTGCACTGTATGTGTATAAGGAGCCCTAGCGGGGCTGTGGTTAATCACTTGGCTGTTGTGCAAAGGTCTGTGATTTGAACCCACCAGCCACTCTGTGGGAGAAAGATGTGGCAGTCTGCTTCTGTAAAGATTTACAGCCTTGGAAACCCTCTGGGGCAGTTCTACTCTGTCCTGCAGGGTCACTATGAGTAGTAATCAACTTGATGGCAATGGGTTCATTTTGGTTTGGGTATGTATACATCACGTTTTGTTTGTCTGTTCATTAGCTGGTGGACATTTGGGTTGTTTCCATCATTTGGCTAATGTAAATAGTGCTGCAATAAACATCGGTGTACAAATATCAGTTGCTTTGAAGTCTTTTGGATATTCAACCGCAAAGCTAGGCAGTTGAATTGCTGGGTCCCGTGGTAATTGTATGTTTAACTTTTTGAGGAGCCGCCTGACTCTTTTACGCAGTGGCTGAACCATTTTACATTCCCACTGCCATATATAAGGATTCTGATTTCTTCACATCCTGGCTAACTTGTTTTTTTATAATTTATTTTTTTATTTTTGTATTAGTGACTGTGCGGCGGTATCTCGCTGTCGTTTTCATTTGCGTTTCCCTAATGACTGATGGCGTTGAGCAGTCTTCTTGTGCTTGTTTATTGTATGTCTTCTTCAGAGAAATGTCTCCTTAAGTTCTTTGTCCAATTTTTAATTGGGTTCTTAGTCTTTTTGTTGTTGAATTGTAAGGGTTCTTTATATATTCTGCATATTAAACTCTTATCTAATATATAGTTGCTAAATATTTTCTTCCAATCTGTAGGCAGTCTCTTCACTTTCTTTTTTAATGGTTATAAAAATGTATATAAGACAACATTTGCCAATTCAGGATTTTTCAGGTGTACAATTTAGTGATATTAATTATGTTAATCATGTTGTGCAACCCATCACTTTTCTTGATAATATCCTTTAATGTAGAAGAGTTTTTAATTTTGATGAAGTCCAGTTTATTAATTTTTTTCTGTTATTGCTCATGCTTTTGGTGTCATACCTAAGAATCCATTTCCTAAGAGTGGGTTGTTTATGTTTACCCCTATGTTTTATTCCAAGAATTTCATGGTTTTAGCTTTTATATTTAGGTTATTGATTCATTTTTGATTAATTTCTGTACGTGGTGTGAAGTATGGGTCTGAATTTCATTCTTTTCCATGTGAAGATCCAGTTGTCCCAGCACCATTTGTTGAGGAGAATATTCTTTCCCCTTTGAATGGATTTGCCATCCTTATGGAAAAATCATTTTGCCATAGAAGTATGGGTTTATTTCTAGATTCTCAATTCTATTGTGTATCAGTACCACACTGCTTTTATTACTGTAGCTTTGCAATACATTTGAAATTGGGAAGTATGCATCTTTCTTCTTTGGTCTTCTTTGTCAAGATTGCTTTGGCTTTTCAGAGCCTGTTTTAATTCCGTATGAATTTGAGGATTGACTTCCATTCTGCAAAGAAGGTTGTTGGGATTTTGGTAGGAATTGCATTGAATTTGTAGATCACTTTGACATTTTAACAACATTTAGTCTTCCAGACTATCAACATGGAATGATCTTCCATGTATCTTAGGTCTTCTTTAAATTTTTCTAGCAAAGTTTTATAGTTTTCAGTTATAAGTCTTTCACCTTGTAAGGTTAAATTTATTCCTAGGTATTTTATTCTTTTAGATATTATTGTAAATGGACTTGTTTTCTTAATATCCTTTTCAAGTTGTTCATTGCATCTGTATAGACACACAACTGATTTTTGTATGTGGATTTTATACCCTGCCACTTTGCTCCATTTATTTATTAGCTCTAATAACTCTCTTCTGAATTCTTTGGGATTTTTTTTTTTTTTTTTTTTTGTAGATAGGATCATGCTCTCTGAGAACAGAGAGTTTTACTTCTTCCTTTCTGATTTTTTTTTAAATTTCTTTTTCTTCCCCAATTGCTTTGTCTAGAACTTCCAGTACAGTGTTGAATAGCGGTTGTGAAAATGAGTGTCCTTTGTCTCTCGCTCTTAAATTTAGAGAGAGAGCTTTTCAGTCTTTGAACAGTGACTTACTTTTTTCTTTTTAAAACAATGGTCTATTCTTGAGGGGATGAAAGATAATGAACAGTTAAAGGAACTCACAAGAATTATCAGCTCCATGAGGGTAGGGACTCAATCTCTTTTGCTTGCTGGTATATCCCTAGCACTTAGAATAGCTCTGAGCACACAGTGGCTCAGGAAATTCTTTTCCGTGAATGAGTGAGGTAAGCAAACAAGGTAACTTCACTCTTCTTGAGTTCTTTATGCATCTCTGGGTGGTGTAAGTGATTATCAAACTCAGCTGCTAATCAAAAGGCTGGAGGTTAGAGTCCACCCAGAGGTGCCTTGAAAGAAAGACCTGGCAGTCTACTTCCCCGAATCAGCTATTCAACACCCTGTGGAGCTCAGTTCTACTCTGACACACATGGAGTCAACCATGGGTTGAAATGGGCAATTGGTTTTCTTAAGTGCCCTAAAGGAGAAGAGATGTGCTCTCGGGATAAAGAGTGACTGAATAGGGGCTGGGGGAGAGCATTCTGAGATGGAGTTTTTCAGTTGGCACTGAAGAGTGATGGAAGAACCAGTAAGTGAAGACCTGGGGAGCAGTTAGAGGAAGAGGCAGGGCTGGCTACATAATTTGTGGGGCCCAAAGCAAAATGAAAATGCAGGGCTCTGTTTAGGGGTGGGGAAGTCAGTCTCCCCTTCCCATGGACTTGCTGTACTACACCACAGAGGATGGGCAACCCCTAAAGGTTTGCAGTCTCTATGCTGGGACGTGCTCAGTACCTGGATCGGGTGTGGATGGGCGGCTCTCGCTGAGTTGCCTGCCGAGTGCGCCATGGTACTGTTAGTCTGGGACAGGGATAGACCCCATGTGGCATGTGTCTAACCATGTGCCTGTGCCCAGGCCTCCCCTGGGGGTACCTAGATGCCCTGCCTGCTGATCTTCATGCTGCACCTGAACTTGTGCCCATTATTCACTCTTTCTGAGGTTAGGGTGAGGCTGCTTGCCCTTTTCCGTTTTTTCCCCACCAGCCCCAAGCTCTCGAGGCTTGGAGGAAGTGAATAAGTCGAGGACTTATGTCCGTCACCCAGGCCCATGGTCTGAACAGGGATAATAGGGAAGGGAAGCAAGGCTGGCTGGCTGAGTATGTTACTCTGCTCTTGGCTTAACATTGTTTTTTCTTGTCTGTAATTGCCATTCCAGAAATGCCTTCACTCTTCTAGCCACAGAGCAATGTTAAGAACCAATTAATTATGCATCTTCTCAATGTGTGTGATTAAGGGGCAGATGTAGGGAAGGGTTTGCTTCAACTTTTCTGGCAACTGTGTTCCTAAATAGATGCTTTCTAGACCACAGAGTACATGTCTTGGGCTCCCACAGGCATCTGTGTTTGTCTGTGTGGTGGCAGGCTGCATGACTGGTAGGCAGAGTTACAAGTTGCCAATAATAATAATATTAATCCCTTAGATTTGCAGTGCATTTGCTGTTTACTGAGGGCTTGTACACTCACATCAGCTCATTTGTTGGGATTTCAGAGATGCTAGAACAACTTTCTTTGCTTAATACCTCCCTAAATCATTGCTGATGCTTGTAATTCTACCATTAGAGAGTAATTCCTTTGGCTTACAGCTTTTTTCCTATTAAAATGCAAGTGTTTTGGCAGCCATCTAGCTTGTTTTATTCATTAAGTTTTCTCAGCCGCTAGCAGCTGCCCACCTTGAATGCCTCCTATCCCGACCTTCCTTTTTAGAATGGTCTTTTCTGAAACAGAACCTATGTTCAGAACCTCTTTACACTTTCTTCCACATCAAAACTTATGTACTCTGTCCCTTATTCCTTATAACTGTGCAAAGGCTGAGGTTTGAAAAGCAGACAGGTAATTTTCTGGAAATACAGTGCTAATGCATGGCAACCTCTGCCCCTTTGTCCTGTCACATCAGTGGCTTTGACCTCTCTCCCCTTTATACGGGGCTCCCTTGGAGACATGAAGGAGAGAGCACCCTAGGCCCCCTTTATTCTCTGTTTTTGCACAGCAAGACCACCTTGAGGATGGGTCAAACCTGTATACCTCAGATGAGCCGGGGTGTGGCCCATGGAGGTAGGGAAAGAAAATAGACATAATAATATATGTTTTGCAGAAAGGAAACTGAGGCATAAGGACAAAAATATACATACAGTTGCAGCTAGAATTAAAATTGTGTTTTAAGAACCTCAGCTAGAGAATTACAGACTTTTAGAGTCCAAAAATACTTTAGAAACATGTGGACAAGCTTCCGGACAGAACTTCTGCCTCCATGTTGCCTGTTCTTTCCTCCAACCCCAAGACCACTCTAGCCTCTCCCACAGACTATCCCTGCTACTTTTGCCCGTGTATCTTCTTGCCATCCCCTGACCTAGTTTGCACACTAGGTATCAATATCTGGCTGGTGCCAATCTACCCTTTCCCCCATCCCTGTGTCTTCTATGGGCTTAGAAAGCAGGGCCAAGTCAGAGCTCAGACCTGAAAGCTATGCTGTGGTCCTCTCCATGTTTTAATCTAGCTGTGCTGGGCCCTGGGGAATGTCTTCCCTTTGGTGACCCTGAGCTCTGGGGAGGTGTTGAGAACCAGGAGGTGTCCATGATAGTTCTGCAAGTGTGGCCTGGGATGATGTGGCTTTGAACTGATGCCTGCCCTCTGTGTCATTTGACTTTGCTTCTTGGTAGAGCGCTGATTTGCTGATGGAAGAAGTGTCCAGTAGCTCTTCTTACAGAGAATAGGAGAATGGGTGAGGCTCTCTGGGTGGTGTGTGGTGATGGGCAATGAATGAATCATCCATGATTCTATGTCCTGACAGGTTGGGGGGCAAAGAGCCCCTGCTCTGTAGCCTCAAATAGAAGTTTTCTTGGGGTCTGCCCAGAGAGAGAAGAAGGGGGCATGTGGGAAGGGGGCCTGCCCTGCCTCCCTCCTGCAGATGATGGTTTGCAGTTGGAGATGATCATGTTGTTGTCCATAACATTTGCAAGCCCTTTTGTGCTGGGCCTACCACCTTGGGTGACAGCCTAGTTTGGTTGCAGTCATGAACACATCTGGGTTACTTCTCTGCTTTTGTTCTCTGGACCTGGAGCAGGGCAGATCATTTCAACCACGGAACTGCAGTAGGAGCAGAAGCCCAGTTTTCTCCAGTGCAGGCTTGGACAAAAGATTGAGAGCTACATTGGGGGTGGCACTCCTGGCTCTGTCCATAGTTCTGGGGTTGTGGGAGGCAGTAGCATCACTTGTAAAAGGAGCAAGAGGAAGAGGAGAGGAGAATGGGCCAGGTTGTGACCAGGAGGAGGTGAGGGAGGGAGGCATTGGTGTGGAATGTGAACTGAAGAGGGTTTTGACAGGTGAAAAGGAGAGAGGAGTGATGAGGTTGTGGAATCCAAAGGTCTGGAAGCAGGATATGGTGCACGGAGGGACTGATCCCTGTGGTTCAAGGATAGAGAGTGAGGTGGGGAAGGTAAGAGGTGAGCTGGAGGGTGCCACCTGTGTCATGGTGGGCCTTGTAAGTGCTGATAGAGGTTTGAACCTCATACCAAGGACAATGAGGCACTTTGAAGAGTTATCATTGAAGGTCACTTCCCTGTCCCCTTTTCCCACTGTGGCAGTGCCCTGCCCTGCCTCCTTGGGTTGCACCGTCCTCTGGCCTGTCCAGTTACTACAGTGAGAGACCATATGCTGCCTGAGCCTCCTTCGCTTCGTGCTCCCAGCAGTTCTCTCATCTCAGTTTGTTTGTCCAATTAGTGCTTTCCAGGCCCTGTATGTTCATGAATTTGTTCCTAATCCTGGTGGTGTTAGCCTGTTTACTGGAACAGCTCCCCAGAGCTTAGATGTGGCCAGATACTATGATTGTGCAGCCCAGCTGTGCCAGCATAGGAGATAGCTGATTTAGCTGGGGCTTGAGAGGATTGTGAGCAAGTAAGGAGAGTAACACTGAAGGCAGTAGGCACTGGCTGCCAGGAAATTTTTCTTCTTATTCATCAGGAGTGTCTAACAACAGTACGTTAGGAGAAGTGAGAGTTTTGGAATCAAAAGACATAGAGTCAAACCTTGCATCTGTTACTTATTGGCTGAACAGCTTTGACCTGGCTCCTAACTTTTTTGAGCCTCAGTTTCTTGAGTTACTTGAGTTGTATAGTTGCATCTATACAACAGGGAGGATGATAGTACTCACCTCTAGGATTCTTACCTGGATCAGATGAGATAACAAGTGTGAAGGGGTTAATGTGTTATAAAGGACTGTGCATTTATTACTGAGGACCCTTATTGCAGACTGTGTGACAGAATGAGGTTTTGTTTCCTAGCAGCTCATATACTAAATGCTGGTATAGTCAGTCAATGATTCAAATATAAGTTAATGGTTATGGGAGAGAGTGTATGAAAAATACACTTGCATTTTGCTGAAAAGTCATTCGGAAACTTAAGTTTGATCCTCAGTACAATCTGAAAATACTGAGACTGGGTTTTAGTAAAACAAGATAACAGAAAATGCATGCATCTGTTAATGAATACTGATACATTTGAATGAAGAGAGGAAACTTTTATTTGAAAACTCAAGGTAGCTATATAAAGTGAGGTGAAAATAATATACTTGATTTAAAAAAAAAATGATTTGCATATTCTGGAATTAGGCAATGGTGGTGATTATACAATTTAGTGACTATACTGAAAACAACTCCAATGTATACTTTAAAATTGCCATTTTTATAGTATGTGAATTATATCTCAACTTTGAAAAAAAGGGAAAACACCTCATAATTTATAAAGGCAATAACTATATTATAAAGTATTCAGATATTTTGGAAAAAAAGTATAATTTCATCAATTCCTGGTCATTATAATGTTAATATGTTCATTCTTTTTTTGATATATCCATGATGTTTGTTCAATATTGTGACTTTTGTTCTTCATTTAATGCATTATCTTCAGCAATTTTCCATTTTGTTGCATAGTCTTCACTTAAAATGGCTGCTTAATAATTCATTGTGTGGCTGTATCTCAGTTTACTTAGCTGTTTCTTTTTCCTACTTTTAGGTCACATCTACAGACATGTTTTTCTATTATAATTAACACTGTGATCGACATCTTTGTACGTAAGACATTCTCTATATCTTGGATTATGAAAGTGATTATCTCTGAATTAGAGACTTTGAAAGTGATTATCTCTGAATCAAAACATTGCTGAGAGAAATTAAAGATGATCTAATGGGAGCTCTGGTGGCATAGTGCCTAAGGCATTTGACTGCTAACCAGAAGACTGGCAGTTTAAACCCACCAGCCACTCCTTGGAAGGAAGGTTGGGCAATCTACTTCTATAGTGATACCACCTCGGAAACCCAAGGAGAGGTTGCTAGGAGTCAGATCCGACTTGATAGCAGTTGCATTGCGTTGTGTAATAAAGGTACATGTATATGATGATTGTGGGTCAGAAAAACTCACTATTTTTAAGATGTCTGCCATGTTTTTTTACAAATAGCATGCCCATGTAAATAATGTGCACATACATATAATGGGCGGAAATGGTGAAATCATGTAAAATAGGTCTGGCGTGGTATTCTTATGCATATAGTAAGCATGTCTTGTGACATTTTCAGAAGTGAATTTCAGCCTCATTCATCCCCATTCAATAGTCTGAAAATGTTATTTTTTATCATATTTGTATAATAGAAGTATAAGCCATGGTCATGAAGTCATGGATTGAGTTTGATAGTACCCTGGAAATTGGAAAATACATAATTGAAACTATACATTTGCTCTGGGCAATTCATGGCCAGGCCTGAGGCTGGTGAAGTTCCTTGTAGGTGATCTTTGCCGAGGTATGTCGCATTTGAGGCCCATAAAGAGCATGGAGCTGCCACAGTCTGAGCACAACTTAGTCCCATGGTGGATGGGGGCCATTGTCCACGCGTGCCTGAGTCCTGTCAAGCTTGCCCCATATGAAGCTGGGTGGGAGGACAGTGTGGGTGCAGGTGGGAGATTAAAATGGCCTGAGTGTGGTAGCTGACCAGCTGCAGAGTGGGTCAAAATGCGTGTGGTTGTGGCATGCTGCTCTCATCCTCCCGAGTGGCCTCTCCAGCCTGGGTGTGCAGACCCACCCCTCCTGGAATCGGGCTGGCTGCCCTGGAAAAAAGTGATAGTTTTCTGCATTGAAGAAAGCAGTTTGCAGAGTAAGGAAGGACTCCTGCTGGGAGAGAGACTGCTTTAGAAGGTCAAGGGCAGCCTGGTCTGCTGCTGGGAACCATACCTCCACGTCAATAGGCACCAAGATGGAAATTTAACATTAATCTATTGTTGTTGTTGTTAGGTGCCGTCGAGTCGTCTCCAACTCATAGTGACCTTATGTACAACAGAATGAAACACTACCTAGTCCTGCGCCAGCCTCACGATCCTTGCTATACCTGAGCCCATCGTTGCAGCCACTGTGCCAATCCACCCTGTTGAGGGCCTTCCCCTTTTTTGTTGACCTTCTGCTTTACCAAGCATGAGATCCTTCCCCAGAGAATGGTACATTCTGACAGCATGACCAAAGTAGGTGAGATGAAGTCTGGCCATTCTCAGTTCCAAGGAGCATTCTGACTACACTTCTTCCAGGACAAATTTGTTAGTTCTTTTGGCAGTTCATGGTATTTTCAGTATTCTTCACCAACACCACAGCTCAAAAGCATTAACTCTTTTTCAGTCTTCCTTATTCATTGTCCTACTCTCATATGCATATGAAACAATTGAAAATACCATGGCGTGGGTTAGCTGCACCATAGTCTTCAAGGAGATGTCATTGCTCTCCATCGCTTGAAAGAGGTCTTTTGTAGCAGATTTGTCCAATGCAATATGTTGTTTGATGTCTTCACTGCTGCTTCCATTGGTGTTGATTGTTGAACTAAGTAATATGAAGTCTTTGACAACTTTAATCTTTTCTCCATTTATTGTGATGCTGCTCATTGGTCCAGTTGTGAGGATTTTGGTTTTCTTTATATTGAGGTGTAATCCATACTGCAGACTGTAGTCTTTAATCTTCATCAGTAAGTGCTTCAAGTCATCCTAACTTTCAGCAAGCAAAGTTGTGTCATCTGCGTATCTCAGGTTGTTAGTGAGTCTTCCTTCAATCCTGATGCCATGTTCTTTTTCATAGAGTCTAGCTTCTCAGATTATTTGCTCAGTGTACAGATTGAATAAGTATGGTGAAAGGATTACAACCCTGATGCGCTTCCTTCCTGATTTTAAATCATGCAGTATCCCCTTGTTCTGTTAGAACAACAGCCTCCTGGTCTATGTACAGGTTCCTCATGAGCACAATCAAGTGTTTTGGAATTCCTGTTCTTCTCAATGTTATCCATAATGTGCTATTATCCACCCAATCAAATGCTTTTGCATAGTCAATAAAACACAAGTAAATATCTTTCTGGTATTCTTTGCTTTCAGACAAGATCCATCTGATATAAGAAATGATATCCTTCATTCCACATCCTCTTCTGAATCCAGCTTGCATTTCTGGAAGTTCTCTGTCTATATATTGTTGCAACCATTTTTGAATTATCTTCAGTAAGATTTTACTTGTGTGTGATATTAATGATATTGTTCTATAATTTCCACATTCTGTGGGATCACCTTTCTTTGAATGGGTACAAATATGGATCTCTACCAGTTGGCCAGGTAGTCGTCTTCCAGATCTCTTGGCATAGCCAAGAGAGTGCCTCCAGTGCAGCTTCTGTTTGTTGAAACATCATCAAATCCTGGAGACTTGTTTTTTTTTGCCACTTCCTTCAGTGCAGCTTCAACTTCTTCCTTCAGTACCACTGGTTCTTGAACATATGTCACCTCCTAAAATGGATGAAGATCGACCAGTTCTTTTTGGTACAGTGACTCTGTATTCCTTCCATCTTCTTTTGATGTTTCCTGAATCATTCAGTATTTTGCCCATGAAATCTTCCAATATTGCAACTCAAGGCTTGAATTTTTTCTTTAGTTCTTTCAGCTTGAGGAATGCCAAGGATGTTATTCCCTTTTGGTTTTCTAACTCCAGGTCTTTGCACATTTCATTATACTAATTGACTTTGCCTTCTTGTGCTGTCTTCTGTTCAGCTCTTTTAATCTTGTCATTTCTTCCATTTGCTTTAGGTACTCTCCATTCAAGGGCAAGTTTCAGAGTCTCTTCTGACATCCATTTTGGTCTTTTTTTCCTTCTCTGTC
Organism: Orycteropus afer afer; assembly: GCF_000298275.1. NCBI lineage: Eukaryota > Metazoa > Chordata > Mammalia > Tubulidentata > Orycteropodidae > Orycteropus > Orycteropus afer. Next base: position 3,456,948 of record NW_006921666.1, on the reverse strand, counting down.
TTTTTAATGACCTATTGCTTTTTTCATGGACGATGTTCTTGATGTCATCCCACGATTCCTCTGGTTTAAATCTGTTAGGGAAAAAAATTGAAATCGTAGCCATCAACATGTAAAAAAATAATTTGTATACCATGCAGGGATTGTGTAGCATTAGAAGTGTATAACACGTGCACTATCTGCATAAAAATAAAGTCATCTTCACAAATAAGTTTATAGATTCAAGGCCATGCCAATGAAAATCCCAGCAGGCTTTTTTTTTTTTTTTTTTGTAGATTGAAAAGTTGATTCTGAAATTCACATGGGAAGAGGGCTTAGAATAGTCAAAGCAACACTGAAAAAGAGGAAGAAAATTGGAAGAGATACAATATCTGATTTCAATACTTAAGGTACAGTTATATTAATCAGGATAGTATTACATTGGTGTAGAGATAGACACATTGATCAAGGAAACAGAATAGAGAGTCCAGAAATAGAGCCAGACATATATGGTTAATGTGACTGTTCACAAAGGGAATTCAGTAGAGAAAGAGTTTTCTTTTCAACAACTTGTGCTGGCACAAGGATATATACATAAACAAAATTGAACTTTGCTCCATATATCAAACCATGTATAAAATTGACTCAAAGTGTATTACATATACAAATGTAAAACCTAAAACTATAAAACTTGTAGAAGAAAACTGTTGGGATATTGAATTAGACAAAGATTTCTTAGATTCAACAGCAAAAAATACTCCATAAAAGAAAAAAATGATAATTCACCAAAATAAAAAATTTTTGCTCTTTGAAAGACGTTGTTAAGAGAACAGAAAGAGAAGCTGAAGATGAAGTGAAAATATTTGCAAATTATGTATCTGATAAAGTCATTTTATGTGGAATATATAAAGAACTCCTATAACTAAACAATAAGGAAACAAACAACCCATTAGAAAATGGCAAAAGATTTGAGCAGACACTTCATTAAAGAAAATACATTGTTGTTCGATGCTGTCAATTCTGACTCAGAGTGATCTTATGTACAACAGAACGAAACTCTGCCTGGTTCTATACCATCCTCAAATCGTTGCATTGAGCCCATTGTTGCAGCCACTGTGTCAGTCTATTTCGTTGAGGGTATTCCTCCTGTATCCTAACCCTCTGCTTTACCAAGCATGATTTCCTACTCCAGGGACTGGTCCTTCCTGATAACATGTTGAAAGTATGTAACATGAAGTCTCGTCATCCTCCCTTTTAAGGAGCATTCTGGCAGTGCTTTTTCTGAGACAGATTTGTTTGTTCTTCTGTCAGTCCATGGTATAGTCAATATTCATCACCAACACCATAATTCTGCCTTCCTTATTCATTGTCCAACTTTTGCATGATTACCAAAACCAAAAACCAAATTTACTGCTGTCGAGTCATACCCGACTCATAGCAACCCCTCCTTGGGTTTCTGAGGTGGTATCACTACAGAAGTAGATTGCCCAACATTCATTTCGAGGAGTGGCTGGTGGGTTTGAACTGCCAGCCTTCTGGTTAGCAGTCAAGTGCTTTAGGCACTACGCTACCAGAGCTTCTATATATGAAGGTATGCCTAACATGTTGTAGGAATACAAATGTTGTTGTTATGTGCCTTGGAGTCAGACCTGACTCATAGCGATCCCTCTTTGGGTTTCCGAGGCAGTATCACTACGGAAGTAGATTGCCCAACCTTCCTTCCGAGGAGTGGCTGGTGGGTTTGAATCACCAGGCTTCTGGTTAGCAGTCAAGTGCCTTAGGCACTGTGGTATCAGAGCTCCTGCATATTAGGAGGTTGAAATGTCATAGTTTGGGTCAGGTGTACCTTAGCCCTCCAAGTGATATCTTTGCTTTTTAACACTTTAAATAGGTTTTTGCAGCAGATTTTCCCAGTGCAATATGTCATTTGATTTCTTGACTGCTGCTTCCATGGGCGTTGATTGTAGATCCAAGCAAAATGAAATCCTTGGCATCTTACAGATTTTCTCCATTTATTGTGATGTGGCTTATTGGTCCAGTTGTGAGGATTTTTGTTTTCTTTATGCTGAGATGTAATCCATACTGAAGGCTGTAGTCTTTGATCTTCATTGGTAAGTGCTTCAAGTTTTCTTCACTTTCAGCAAGAGAAAATGTGCCATCTACATATTGCAGATTGTTAATGAGTCTTCCTCCAGTGCTGATGCTGCGTTCTTTTTCATATAGTCCAGCTTCTCAAATTATTTGCTCAGCATACAGATTGAATAAGGATGATAGAAGAATACAACCCTGACTCACACCTTCCCTGATTTTAAACCTTGCACTATCCCCTTGTTCTGTTAGAATGACTGCCTCTTGGTTTTCATTCAGGTTCCTATTGAGCAAAATCAAGTGTTTTAGAATTCCCATTCATTGCAATTTTATGCATCATTTTGATATGATCCACATAGTTGAATGCCTTTGTGTAGTCAATAAAACACAGTTAAACATCTTTCTGGTATTCTCTGCTTTCAGCCAAGATCCATCTGACATCAGCAGTGATACCCTTATTATCCACATCCTTTTCTGAATCTGGCTTGAATTTCTGGCAGTTCCCTGTCAGTGTACTGCTGCAACTGTTTTTTGAATTATCGTCGGCAGGATCTTACTTGTGTGTGATATTAATAATGTTCAATAATTTCTGCATTCTCTTGGATTTCCTTTCTTTGGAGTGGGCACATGTATGGATCTCTTTCAATCTATTAGTCAGGTAATTGTCTTCCAAATTTCTTGGCATAGATGAGTAAGCACTTCCAGTGTTGGATCTGTTTGTTGAAACATCTCAATGGGTTTTCTGTCAACCTTTGGAGCCTTGTTTTTCACCAGTGTCTTCAGTGCAGTTTGTACTTCATCCTTTAGTATTATCCATTCTTGATCATATGCTATCTCCCAAAATGGTTGAATGCTGACCAATTCTTTTTGGTATATTGACTCTGTGAATTCCTTCCATCTTTTTTGGATGCTTCCACTGTTGTTCAGTTTTTGCCCATAGAATCCTTCAGTATTGCAACCCAAGGCATGAAGTTTTTCTTCAGTTCTTTCAGCTTGAGAAATGCTGAGCATGTCTTTCTCTTTTGGTTTTCTAACTCCAGGTTTTTGCATTTTCATTATAGTACTTCACTTTGCCTTAGGATATCCTTCGTAGTCTTCTGTTCAACTCTTTTACTTCATCATTTCTTCCTTTCACAGCTACTCAGTGTTCAAGGACACATTTCAGAGTATCTTCTGACATCCTTTCTGGTCTTTCTTTCCTTCCTGTCTTTTTAATGACATCTTGCTTTCTTAATGTATGATGTCCTTGATGTCATCCCACGGTTCGTTTAGTCTTTGGTCATTAGTATTCAATGAGTCTAATCTATTTTTGAGATGGTCTTTAAATTCAGTGGGATATATATTTGATGTATTTTGTGGCTGTTGTGGACTTGTTTTAATTTTCTTCAGCTTTAACTTGAACTTGCATATGAACAATGGAAGGTCTGTTTCACAATTGGTTTCTGGCCTTCTTCTGGTCGATGATATTGAGCTTTTCCATTGTCTCTTTCCACAGATGTGGTTGATTTGATTACCATGTATTCCATCTGTCAGGATCCACATGTATACTCACTGTTGGTGCTGTTGAGAAAATGTACTTCCCATGAATAGGTCGTTTGTCTTGAAAAATTCTGTCATGCTGTTTTCAGTGTCATTTCTATTACCAAGGCCATATTTTCCAACTACCAATTCTTCATTTCCAGGTTTTACCAGTAATTATCAGTGCATCTTAATTGTATGTTTGACCGATTTCTGACTGCGGGAGTTGGTAAAAATCTTCAGTTTCTTTGTCTTTGGCATTAGTGGTTGGTGTGTAAATTTAAGTAATAGTTGTATTAACTGGTCTTCTTTGTAGGTGTGTGGCTATTATCTTATCACAGACAATATTATACTTCAAGGGAGATAGTGAAATGTTCTCTCTGATGATGAATGTGATGCCATTCCTCTTCAATTTGTCATTCCTGGCATAATAGATCTTATGATTGTCCGATTCAAAATGGACAATACCAGTCCATTTCAGCTTACTAATGCCAAGACATTGATCACCAAGCATTCCATTTCCTTTTGGACAACTTCCAGTTTTCTTAGATTCATATTTCATGCATTCCACATTCTTATTACTAATGTATGTTTCCAGTTTTTTCTTCTCATTTTGAGTTGTGCCACATTAGTAAATGAAGGTCCCAAAAACTACTCCATCCACATCACTAAGGTTGACTGTACTTTGAGGAGGCAACTGTTCTCCAGTCATATTTTGACTGCCTTCCAACCTGAGGGGCTCATCTGCTAGCAGTGTATTAGACAGTGTTCCACTGCAGTGTATAAGGTTTCCACTGGTCAGTTTTTCAAAATAGATCACCAAGTCCTTCTTCCTAGACTGTCTTAGTCTGGAAGCTCTGATGAAACCTGTCACCATGAGTGAACCCTGCTGATATTTGAAGTACCAGTCACATAGCTTCAATGCAAGGAGTCTTCTGGTCACTGCCAGGCTCCTCTTTACTGTGTCATTGCCTAGAAGCTCTCAGTACAGTGAGAAGGGCAATGGTAGAGTTCACTTTGTTTGTTTCCCATCTCTTAAGAATCACTGTCCTTCATCACCTGATAACCAGTGCCATGAACACCATTGTTTTATATATCTTGTCAAGGTTTTTTTATTTTATTTTATTTTCCTGTGGCAAGGTAATTTTGGTCCCTATTTTGGGAGAGAAGTTAAGGCTGATATCAAGATTTATGGCTTGCACAACTCCAATTGCCATTTCCTAAGATGAGGAAGACTATGGAAGTAGCAGGTTTGATGGTGATGGGGATGGTAGGAAAGTCATGGTAATTTTGAAGTGTCCATTGGACAAATTGGAGAAGAGGTTCTAGATTCCTCTCTCTGCACCAGAGCTGGCCAGGTCTGGGTGGCAGAGTCTTGTACATTTAAAAATTGAACCCCCGCCCCCCCAAAAAAAACCAACTCAGCTGGACTTTTCCATTTCTAAAATTATGGAAGGGATGCATTATGGATTGAATTATGTCTCCCAAAAGTATGTGTAGTAAATCCTAACCTCTGAGCCTGTGGTTATAACCCTGTCTTTTTGGAGATCTAAAAAAGATTAAGCCAGTAAGCAGAGAAAGACAACATACAGGGAGATCTCCAAGGAACCAGGAAGCAGAAGCTGAAGAGACAAGGATCTTCCTTTAGAGTTGGCAGAGAAAGAAGGCCTTCTGCTAGAGCCAGGGCTCTGGGCTCTGAATTCGGACTTCTAGCTTCCTGTCATGGATTGAATTTTGTCTCCCCAGAATATATGTCAACTTGGCTTGGCCATGATTCTCAGTGATTTGGCAGTTATGTAATGAAGTAATTTGGCAGTTATGTAATAATATAATAATCATCTCCTATGATATGCTCTGATGTACTCAGCCAATCATTTGTAAGATTAGGGTGGCATGCAACACCCCTATTCAGGTCACAGTCCTGATCTGATATAATGGGAGTTTCTCTGGGATGTGGTCTGCATTTTTTTTTTTTTTTGCCCTTCCTTTGCTCTTCCTTCCGAGGAGTGGCTAGTGGGTTTGAACCTCCAGCCTTCTGGTTGGCAGTCAAATACCTTAGGCACTATGCTACCAGAGCGCCTACGTTTTATCTTACAAGAGATAAAAGGAGAGAGAAGGGAGCAGAGAGAGAAAGAGACCTACTGTCACCAAGAAAGAAGAGCAGGGAATGGAGCTTGTCCTTTGGAGCTGGGGCCCTGCACTGAGAACCTCCTAGATCCAGGGCAAGATTGTTAAGACACATGGAGATCTCCAAGGAATGCCAGGCCCACAAATGTTGAAAGGAGACAAAGACTGCCTGAGAACCTACAGAGAGAGAATGCCTTCCTCTAGAGCTGGCATCTGATTCCAGACTTCTAGCCTCCAAAACTGTGAGAGAATAAATTTCTGTTTGGTAAAGCCAGCCACTTACAGTATTTGTATAATAGCAGCACTAGATAACTAGGACAGGATGATTGAAAATTTTTTTTTCTTCCATTATTGACATAATATATGTTAAACAAATTTGGAAAATACAGAAAAATCTATGAAAAAGAAAAAAGACACTTGTAATTTCACAACCCAGTGTTTACATTTCAGTGCGTTTCCTTTGAAACTTGAGTTTTTGACTAGAAGTATTAATTAAACGTCTTTCTTTGTTTAGGGTCTATCTGTTCTCTTCTCTTTCCATGTCTCCTACTTTGTCTCCCTATTTGCGTGGGGTATGCGTGTGTGTCTGTCTCCCTGTCTCTCTCCTCTCTCTATATATATCCTTATACCTCCTTGGATATTTTGCCCAGTTCCCATGGGGAGTCCTTTTGATTCAGTCTGACTTTGGCATTTCTCTTCCAAGTCTGGGGGCTGGAGTCTCTGCTCTTGAGGATTTCCACATGGGTCAAGAATTACCCTCCCTGGGCCCTTGCTCAGTCCAGCCCAATCAATAATTAATCAGTACAGAGTTGGTCTTATTAGCTATTCACTGCCCACCTCCCAAACCCCAAACCAAACTGGCTAATGACAATACTTTTCATTAATATGAAGCAGATTAAAACTCATTACAGCAAGGTTATCAGTAATGAGACATTCATAAGGCAAGTTATTGAGCTTGGAGTGAAAACAAAGTTAGAGCTGGGGCATGGTCCGCTCTGGCTGTTCCTGTAACACTGGGACAGGCAGGGGTGGGATTGTGGTGGCCCTGAAGTGAGTATGTGCTACAGGCACACACCCAGTCAGCCATAGAAACCAGAGCTGCTGCAACAAATACCACTGACTGGGTCGCTTAAAAATAAGACGTTCTTTCACAGTTCTGAAGGCTAGAAGCCCGGAATCTAGGTGTCCGCAGGCCATGCTCTCTGCGAAGGCTCTAGGGGAAGATTCTTTCCTGCCTCTTCTCCCCTTCTGGTGACTCCCAGCAATCCTTGATGCTCTTCGGCTTATAGGTGCATCACTGCATTCTCTACCTCTGTCTTCACATGGCTGTCTTTCCTCTGTTTACCTTCTCCTTTTTAAGGACACCATGCAGATGGGGTTAGGACCCACCCTGTTTCAGTAAGGCCTCATGCTCATATAACTGATATATCTGTAAAGATCCAATTTCCAAAGTCATGTTTACCATTACAGGGGTTAGGACTTAAGCATGTCATTTGGGGGACCCTGTTCAGTCCATAACATTGAGTTAAGGCAGGATTTAGGTCCAAAGAGCAAAATGGGAGGCTGATGTTAGGGTGGTGGTAGGAACCTTGTTATCTTTCGGGAAAGAGAACCAAGAGTTGGTGTGTGTTAGAATAACACTCTGTATCTATCTGTACTTCTTATGTGGGAATGTATTGCAGTTTAGATAACAGTTAGTTATTTTACAACTAACTAGTATTTCTGTTAGATTGTAGTCCAGACTTGTTAGACAGAACAAATATGGGAGAGGTGGGCTTAGACTGCTTTTCTTTTGGGTTTCCTTTAAATTTCATGTTTCCAGGAAGTAGGTCTTTTCCCTTCTCTGTTTCTTTTCATTTCTTGAGCATGAATTATGTGCTGGGCCCTGTGCGAAGCTCTTTTTTTTTTTAAATTGTGATTTGGGTGAAAGTTTTCGGAGCAAGTTCACTTTCCATACAGAAGTTCCCACACACTTTGTCTCATGACATTAACTACAATTTACCCCAATGCAACAGCTCCCCTCCCACTTCCTCCCCATATTTACCTCTTCCCTGTGTCCATCCCTCCATGCACTCCTACCCCCTGAGCTGTCTCCCTGTGCATAAACAGCCCTTCTTTCTCTCATGATTGTTCTCTCCAAGGAGTGTATCTACTTCAGGTAAATGTTCAACTCATATGTCTGTCTTTTGGTTGGCTGGAAGCCACAGGTGTGGGTTCAATTCCAGACC
>NW_006921666.1:3446357-3448456 GCF_000298275.1 Orycteropus afer afer | reverse complement strand
GCTTGTTCACCCATCTATCCGTCCCTATACCCATATTTGCTTTCATTAACAACTCAGTATTGTATTTACAAAGGGGTTCATATTTGTTGTTTGTAATGCCCATGTAACTCTCTCTGTCTTTCTCATCCTCAATGCTGCTTGCAAGCTTTTAAGATCCCAGTTGCTACTCACCAAAGTAAGAGGTAGAACAGTGTTTAGTGTAATATGTTACGCCAATTAAGCTTGATGTCCCCTGCGACTCTGATCCCAAGCCCACAGGTTCGACTGCTTGCTCCCTCTGGGTAGTTGGCTGTGACCAAGAAGTGAATACAACCTTGTCCCTTGTCAGTGCTACTATACACCTGGGAATTCTTATAGAACATATAAATACACTTGTAGAACTATTGTCTGCCAACCCTATACATGGTCTTGGGTACACTCCCTGCTGCATAGACATGCCTAATAGTTCAGCTTGTCCACCTGTCTATTCACTTGTATACCCATGTTTGCCTTCACTGACAACGCAGTACTGTATATGCAAAAGGGTTCATCTTTGTTATCTGTACCTCCCATGTACCTCTTATGTCTTCCTCTTCCACAGTGCCACCATGTTCATCACTCACATTTGGTACATTGCCCTTTTCTTCACCCGAATCAGTCTTTATCTCTACCTATGTAATAGTGTTCCTTTCTCTTCCCTCCCACTCCTTGTAACCAACAAAGAAATTTCCTTCCATATATAAACCGTTCCTTGACTTTTACAATAATGGACTAATGCAATATTTGTCCTTCTGTGATTGACTTATTTCACTCAGCATAATGTTCTCCAAGTTCATCCATGTTATGTGGTGTTTTGCAGATTCTACGTTATTCTTTACGGTTGCGCAGTATTCCATTGTGTGTGTGTACCATAGTTTGGTTATCCGTTCCTCAGTTGCTGGACACCTCAGCTGTTTCTAACTTTTTGCTATTGTAAATAGTGCTGCGATGAACATGGGTGTGCATATGTCTGTTCTTGTCATGGCTCTTACTTCTTTAGAATATATACCTAGTAATGGAATGGCTGAGTCAAATGATATTTTTATTTCCAACCTTTTAAGGAATTGCCATACTGCTTTCCACAGTGGTTGTATCATTTTACAGTCCCACCAGCAGTGTATGAGAGTCCCAGTCTCTCTACAACCTCGCCAGCATTTGTTATTTTCTGACTCGTTGAACTTTGCTGCTAGTGCTGGGGCAAGGTTGTATCTCATTGTTGTTTTGATTTGCACCTCTATAATGGCTAATGATCATGAGCATTTCTTCGTGTGTTTGTTGGCCAACTGAATACCCTCCTTGGTGAAGTGTCTATTCATGTCTTCTGCCTGTTTTTTAATTGAATTATTTGTCTTTTTATTATTGAGGTGTTGGAGTTTTCTGTAAATTCTAGAGATAAGTCCTTTGTCAGATATGTCATTGCCAAATATTCTTTCCCAATCTGTAGGTTCTCTTTAGACTCTTTTGAAGAAGTCTTTGGAAGCACATAAAAATTTCATTTTTAGAAGGTCCATTCATCTAGTTTCTCTTCTGCTGTTTGTTTATTTTGGGTTATGCTTGAGAGTCTATTTATGCCATATATTAGGGCCCCTAAATTTGCCCCTAGTTTTTCCTTGAGGAGCTCTATAGTTTTAGGTTTCACATTTAAGTCTTTGGTCCATCTGGAGTTCATTTTTGTGTATGGTATGAGGTACAAATCTTGTTTCATTTTTCTGCAAATGGATATCCAGTTTTGGCAGCACCATTTATTAAACAAACATTCTCTTCCCCATTTAATGAATTTCAGCCCCTTGTCAAAGATCAGCTGACCATAGGTTGATGGATCTATTTCTGGGTTCTCAATTCTATTCCATTGGTCTACGTGTCTGTCATTGTACCAATACCAGGCAGTTTTGACTACTGTGGCCATATAGTAGGTTTTGAGATCCAGGAGTGTGAGACCTCTTACTTTGTTTCTCTTCTTCAATAATGCTTTGCTTATCCAAGTTCTATTTCCTTTCCATATAAAGTTAGTGACTGGTTTTTCCATATCCTTAAAAAATGTTGATGGGATCTAGATTGGGATTGCATTAAATGTATAGATT
>NW_006921666.1:3435154-3446232 GCF_000298275.1 Orycteropus afer afer | reverse complement strand
ATTTCTTCCAGATTTTCAAATTTGTTGGAGTAGAGTTCTTCATAGTATCCTGATATTATCCTTTTTATTTCAGTTGGTTCTGTTGTGATGTCACCTGTTTCATTTGGTATTCGTGTTAGTTGTATTCTCCCCCTCTTTTCCTTTGTTAAATTTGCCAGTGGTTTGTCAATTTTATTGATCTTTTTAACAAACCAACTTCCGGTCTTGTTGATTTTTTTCTATTGTCTTTCTGTTTTCTATTTCATTGATTTCTGCTCGAATCTTTATTATTTTCTTTCTTCTACTGACTGTAGGCTTTTCTTGCTGTTCTTTTTCTAATTGTTGGAGTGTTGATTTAAAGTGGTGATTTTGGCTCTTCCTTATTTTTTGATGTGTGCATTTATTGCTATAAACTGGCCTCTGATCACTGCTTTTGCTGTGTCCAAAGGTTATGGTTTCATTCTCATTTGATTCAAGGAATTTTTCAATTTCACTCTCTATTTCTTCTCTTACCCAGTCTTTCTTAAGGAGGGTGTTTTTCAGTTTCCATGTGATTACTCTTTTTCCGTTGATGTTCCTATTGTTGATTTCTAATTTGGTAGGATTGTGATCTGAGAAGATGCTTTGCAGCATTTCAATGTTTTTAATTTTATTAAGTCTTGCTTTATGGCCTAACATATGGTCTATCATGGAAAATGTTCCATGTGCACTGGAGAAGAATGTATATTGTGCTGTTGTTGGGTGTGGTGCTCTGTAGATGTGTCAAGTTGGTGGATTGTATTATTTAGCTCTTCTGCATCTTTGTTGAGTTTCTTTCCAGTTGTTCTCTCTTTCACTGAAAGTGGTGTATTAAAGTCTCCCACTATGATTGTTGTTGTTGTTGTTGTTATGTGCCGTCTAGTCGGCCCCGACTCATAGCGACCCCTCCTTGGGTTTCCGAGACAGTATCACTACGGAAGTAGGATTGCCCAACCTTCCTTCTGAGGAGTGGCTGGTGGGTTTGAACCGCCAGCCATCTGGTTAGCAGGCAAGTGTCTTAGCCACTATGCTACTATGACTCCATTGTTGTTGTTGTTGTTATGTGCCGTCGAGTCGGCCCCGACTCATAGCGACCCCTCCTTGGGTTTCCGAGACAGTATCACTACGGAAGTAGGATTGCCCAACCTTCCTTCTGAGGAGTGGCTGGTGGGTTTGAACCGCCAGCCATCTGGTTAGCAGGCAAGTGTCTTAGCCACTATGCTACTATGACTGTGGAGTCATCTATTTGCCTTTTCAACTCTTTTAAAGTCTGATTGATGTATTTTGGGGCTCTTTCTTTGGGATCATAGATGTTTATTATGGTTATATTTCCACGTTCAGTTGATCCTTTAATCATTATATAATGCCCTTCCTCGTCTCGTATGGTGGTTTTTGTCTTAAAGTCAATTTCATCAGAAATTATATTGCTACTCCTGCTCTTTTATGGTTGCCGTTTGCTTGATATATCTTTTTCCAACCTTTGATTTTTAGTCTATTTTTGTCTTTGTCTCTAAGGTGTGTCTCGTGTAGGCAGCATATTGATGGGTTTTGTTTTCTTATCCAATCTGCAGGTCTCCATCTCTTGAGTGGTGCATTTAATCCATTAGCATTCAGTGTAATTATTGACAAGTCTGAGTTGGTTGCTGTCATTTTATTATGTGTTTTTTCATGGTGTCCCTGGTTTCTTTGTTCCATATTATTTTCTGTGCTGAGCTCATTATGTTTATGAATCATGTTATCATTTCCTTTGTTGCTGTTGTTTTAGTATTTACTGAATATTTGTGCTTGTCCTGTTTTTTATTGTGATGTGAAGGTTTTATCATTTTTCTTTGAGGTTACCCTATGATTTATAACTTTCTCCCTGAGTTTAGAATAGTACATTCTGTCTTGCAATTCTCTTGATTTCCTCACCATTTAGAAGTTCTGTAACTACCCAGTATTTTCCCTCTTTTTGGTTTGTAGTTGTCCTCATTTGCTGATTCATGTGTCTGGTTCCCTTGTTTACAATCTTACAAGCTTATTTTACTTTGGATATGTCCATAGCTGTGGTTTTTATGTTATGTCATCTTGTGTATTAATGGTTGTTGTTGTTTGCTATTTTTGGTTTTCTGTTCAAAGGACTCCCTTTAGTAGCTCTTGTAAGATTGGTTTTAACAAATTCCCTTAGTTTCTGCTTATCTGGAAATCTCCTAATTTCACCATCATATTTGAGGGACAGTTTTGCCAGGTATATAGCTCTTGGTTGAAAATTTTTCTTTCAGGATTTTATATGTACCATCCCATTGCCTTCTCGCTTGCATAGTCTCTGCTGAGAAATCAGAGCTTATTCTCACTGGCTGTGCTTTGTAGGTAACTTTTTGTTTTTCCTGTGCTGCTTTCAGGATTCTTTCTTTGTTTTTGGTTTTGGTGAGTTTGATGATGATATATCTTGGTGATTTTCTTTTGGGGTCTATCCTGTTTTGGGTTCACTGGGCTTCCCGAATGGATATATTCTCATCTTTCATCATATCAGGGAAGTTCTCTTCCGACAAATCTTGGACAATTTTCTCAGTAGTTTTATTTTTCTCTTCCTGTTCTGGAATTCCAGTGACACGTAGGTTATTCCTTTTGATGGTATCCCACATGAACCTTAGGCTTTCTTCATTTTGTTTTCATCTTTTTTCTGATTAATCCCTTTCCAAAGAAGTATTCAGGTATTTGTCTTCAATCTCATTCATTCTGTCTTCCAATCCATTAATTCTACTCCTTTGCTCTTTCAATATGTTATTTATTTCTGACCATTTAGTGTTAATCTTCTGGATTTCTGTCTGTAGACTTAGAATCATTTCTGATTTTTCATTTATTTTGTCATTTTGTTCTTCTACTTTCTTCCAAAATTCTTCTAGGGTTTTGTCTGTATTTTCCTTGATCAGTCTCTCAATCCTTTGAAGATACCTAAATGTAATTCTTTTGAATTCCTTATCAGGGAGTTCCAATTTGCTTCTTCCTCAGGGATGTGTTCTGGGTCTGTATCCTGCTCCCTTGTTTCTACAACTTTATCTTGTTTCTTTGTGCGAACTGTGATGGTCTCTTGTCTTTGAGACATTGTGACGTTGTTGTATTTAGATCTCTGTTAACTGTGAAGAGCAGCTAAGGGTGAGTCAGGCTCTTCTTGGTGGTTGTTTATTGTAGGCCCATTGGTGGAGAAGGAGGTGGTGACTCACTCAGTAAGTGAAGCTGCAGGAGGTGTGGTTGTAGTTGTGTCATATGGGGTCTGTTGTTGTCTTCCACTCAGAAAAAAATAACAATTGAATAACCATCAAAAAAGGAAATTCAAATGGACAAAAAACACACCATGTAATCACACAGGAACAGTAACCAAAAAAAGAGAAAAGGGAAAAAACAAAAACAAAACAAAACAAAAAACACCGCAGTATCTGGGGAGAAGACAATCAGTGGAAAAATGTAGAGAAGGAGAATAATGTAGAAGGAAATAGGAAAAACACAAAAAGTAAAACTAGGAATGGAGTTAACCATGAGAAATAAAAAAAAATTGGAACTAGGAATAGGGAAAAGAAAAAATGCTGAAAACTAGAATCTGTGAAGGAAAGAATAAAGAGTAATAATAAAAAGGACAAAAGTAATAATAATAGTGGTAGTTTTAAACAGACAAACAAACTAAAAAAAAAGAAAAAAGAAAAGAAAAATCAGGGCAGGGTGGGGCGGGGCACCTAGGCTCCCTCTGAGCACACGGACTGGGATGCAATTCCTGCTAGTCTAGAAGGTGGGTTGGAGTGAGTGAAGGCCGTACCTCCATTCACCAAGAGGGTGTTGGATATAAGAGTAACTAGGGGAATGTTGTACCTTTCCAGTCCTCCACATCTGGAATGTCCTTGTGGTTCCTGGCAAGTGGAGCCTGTTCTTTAGTCCCTGGAATCTGGGAGAATGCTGCTGCTTTAAATATCCAAAATGGTCAAACCACTTGTAAACATTCAAAATGGCTGCTCCCTCTGGATAGGCACACTTTCACAGATCAGCCCGCCTTCCTCTTCACTGCTTTCCCTTTTATTCCCCAGCCACCAGAGCAGTCCTCCATGCAGTCCCTGGCTAGCAGGACTGATTTTTAGGGTAATTCTTAGGTCCTACCACCACTTGGCAACGTCCAAGCTGTCTGTGCCATCAGGATTGCTGCCAGACCGCAGCTCCATATGTTTCCTTTTTTGGTGTTTTCATGCAAATTCTTCTGCTGGTTGGAATTTAGTCTACTTCTGTATCCTTCCCTTCAAAACTCAGGGGTCCAGGATTATCTTCTGTGTCTGTATTAATTGGTTCCCCTTTTCTTTGTTGAAGAAGGTCTGTGCAGTCTTTCTGCCTATTCCGCCATCTTACCCAGTAAGCTCTTTTTTAAGCATTACTCCATTTAATCTTCACAATGACAGGTATAATTACAATACAGTCTGTGTTCTCACAGCTTGATGGGACTGCATTTTCTTCTGGGTCTCGCTAACTTTCTACCTTTGACAGGGTGCAGTCTTACCACTTTTCTATTGCTCATTCTAGTGGAAAATATGTGTTTTCCTTCTCTGACAAGTTTCCTCCTTATGCAGATTCCTGCTTTTGCAGGTATTACTGTATTATCCTTTTTTTTAAAAAAATTAACTTATGAGGAAACTGAAGTTCCAAAGTTAATTAACTTGCCCAAGGTTAGATGGATGTTAGAACAGCAAAATAGGATTTGAACCTATGTCTGGTTCCAAAGCCTGCACTACTAACCTTTATGTTGTATGATCCCTTGTTTTATTCAGGACCAAATGGAGCGTATGTTGGTCATTTAAACTGTATACATATGATTCAACTTCCGTGGGCACCCTGGTGCCCAGCCTGGTGACCTGTCTGCACATATCACATGTTGGAGTGATCGGGCTCCTACCTTTATTGCCTGGTATTGGTAATTATAGTTGTACAGTTTTACAGTAATATTGTAAGCTCCTTGTACATGAGGACTATGACTTATTCTTCCCTACATCCCCCAACAGTCCTTGTACATGATGAGATCCCATTAATGCTTGCTCACTGGCACATTGTACATAGGTTACAGGCTGGTACACAGCAGCATCTATTTTATAGAGATATTGGGTAGATTTTAAGACAATAAAAATACTCCCACCAGTACAACAACCACCATAAAAACTACCACCTATATTTGAATGTTTACTGTAGGCCAGGAGTAGTACTTAGAGCATGGCTCTAATTAAATGATCATACATTTATTACAGTTATTAGTAATTTATAGGAAGCTCTGGTAGCATAGTGCCTAAGGCACTTGACTGCTAACCAGAAGGCTGGCAGTTCAAACCCATCAGCCACTCCTCGGAAGGAAGATGGGGCAATCTACTTCCATAGTGATACTGCCTCGGAAACCCAAGGAGGGGTCACTATGAGTCGGGTCTGACTCGATGGTACATAACAACAACAACAACAACAACAGCAGCAGCAGTAATTTATAAAGTTGCACTCTCTGATATGGTAATCACCGGCCATCTATGACAATTTAAATTATTTAAAGTTAAAAATTCATTTATTGAGTTCCATTAGCCACATTTCAGATGGGCAGCTTGTTGTTACAGTTAACTGCTGTTGAGTTGGCTCCAATTCATGTCAGCCCCACATGTACAGTTGCCCAATCCTGTGTCATCTTCATGATCATTACTATGTTTGAGTCCCTTGTTGTGGCCTTTGTGTCAGTCTGTCTTAGTGAGGGATTCCCTTGCTGTCACTGACCCTCCATTTTACCAAATTTGATGTCCTTCTTCAGCAGTTGGTCCCTCCTGGTGACACAGCCAAGTAAGCAAATCGAAGCCTTGGATGGTATTCTGTGACCCAGTGGGTTTTCATTGGCTAATTTTTGGAAGACGACCAAGTCTTTCTTCCTAGTCTGTTTTAGTTTGGAAGCTCTGCTGAAACCTGTCCACCATGGGTGACTCTGCTGGTATTTGAAATGCATGTGGCATAGCTTCCAGTGTCATAGCAATACACAAGCCACCACAGTATGACAAATTCACAGATAAGTAGTGACACAGGTAGCTAGAGGTGACCACATTGGACAGTACAATTACTGTCCAATTTCATTCAGAACATTTACATTATTTCCACCATTACAGAACTTTTATTAGAGAACACAATTATAAATGCTTTGAGGTCAGCAAGTATGTATTAATTACCTGCATGTCCCTCATGGTTTTCATGCCTAGGTTGGCACTTAGAGATCTGTGTGGTACAAATGACTAGATTCAAGGGAATACAGAGGTCAGGAAATTCTGGAATCTTTGCTTTGTCATTGAGTACACTTTCATGGAAGAATACTGAGATTGTTGTATATATTCCCTGCTAACAGCAGGCTTAGCTCCTTATGGTACTAAATTCAGTTAAGTGAATGCTGAAAGAGAGTTTACACTAAATATTTCTTTGATGTCTGAGTTGGTCCTACTGTATGATCCCAAAGGACAGTGAAGCTGTAGGAGCTGGAGCTGGAAAGGGACCTTGGTGCTCAGTGCTGCTCTGTTATTCAGAATTTGTGCCTTCTGGTCTTAAAAGTATAACCTTAATTTTTTGGTGAGTGATAATATTCCTTACCTCCATGTGAGTGTGCGTGTGGGCCTATGTGCTTGTTTAGAAGCTGATTGAAGGTGACTTTGGAGCTTCTCTAGTGGAAATGTGGGTGCATTTGTAGTGGATGCTGACTCAGTTTTATGGATGTTAGTTTTGTGAGCATATGACCCATAGTTATCATCAATCTACATTTATGGAATATGTACAACTTGCCCTGAGGTGCAGAGCATGCAGGGGACACACATAGTCTCTTTCCTCAAGAGCTGATGTGCTATGAAACTGGCAAGTTGGGGTAGACTGGCTTTCCTGGGCTAGTGTAACCAGATAGGCTCCCTGTATGGCCCAGGCAGTGTTTCCTGAAGATGACCATCTCTCTGTGCCAAGAGATACCCTTACCTGGGACCTGTGCAAGCTAAGGTGAGGGACAGCAGAGCCTGACTCCTCTCCCTGATGGATGGGCTTGGCAGAGTGAGGGCTGGCAGTGTTAGAGACAAATGCAGATGGATCCAATCTAAAGAAAGTGATAGAGTAGGTCTGTTTGGGGAGCTAATATAGTGTGTGCACTCACACAGACACACACATGCACACACTCGTGTGTGTATGTGTGCACCTTTGCTTATGCTGTTCTCTTGATCTGAAATACCCTCCTTTTTCAACTTATTTCATTCAGTTTTAATGTCAATGGCCAACCCTATATATCAGACAGGGTCCCCGTCATACTGGTAATTTGAACAGGGAAAATTTAATATAAAGAATTGTTAACTATTAAAAGTTGGTTAACTCCTAAAAGGAGTCAAAGAAGATTCTAAGGGTACCAAAGTAGCAAATGCATAAAGTAGCACCTTCCTCCAGGGCTGAGGGAGATTGAATAAGGAAGTGACTAAGAATTTAGCAGAGGGCCTCCTATCTCCATGCCTGGGACTCAGGCAGGGCTGGCCCAGGAACCTGCAGTACTGTCAGGAAATGTTCAAGGAAATGTGCTGGAAGGCGTGAGCCAGAACTGGCCCATAGGAGCATCCTTCCAGGTGGCAAGGAGATTTGTGGGAGGGTGTGGGCTGGAGCTGGTATGTCAGAGCAGCTAGGTGGGTAATGGAAAAACTTGCTGGAGGCTGTGCTGGTCTGTAGGAGAAATCTGTCATGTAGATGGCAAACGAACTCGCTGGAGAGTATGGGCCAAAGCAAATCTGTAGGAGCAACCTGCTGGGTAGTCAGACTCACTGGAGGCTATTGACCAGAACTGGTCCACAGGAGAGCCCCACCAATTTGGGAGAGAAACTTAGTGGTTGATAAGGGCCACAGCTGGTCTGTGAGGGCCCTAAAGTAGGCAAAGCCTCTCATACATTGATCTGTCTGCTGTGCTGAAGACAATACACTGGAGCCAGTAAGGGAAACCCCTTCCTCCTGCCGTGGACTCATAGACCCCTTCCAGAGCCCCCTGCTGATGAAGTCTAACATTGAAGCATCCGGCAAAGCAGATATAATACAGGGCCCAGCTCCAGTGTCACAAGCCAGGCAAAGAAGGGTAGATTTGGAGCTGGGAGGCAATAAACTCATACGGGCCATACACCTCCGTTCCACCTTCTCCGTGAATCAAGTCTTTCCATTAATTCCAGCCCTCTGGTTTCTTTTATCTGGGAGCCTGTACGCTACGTACAGTCTTGACCTTTTGGGTACTTGCCTCTTTGCTTGTTCTCTGCTTTGCGAGTGGCTCTGTTGAGTCGGCTCTGTTGAGTCCCCCTAGGTGGTAGAGGGCCAGCTCTGGTTCTTTCTTGTTCCACACAAGAGCTAGCACAGAACTGGGCATACAGTAAAAGCCAGGTGCTGTTGTGGTGACTCCATGTGTCACAGCAGAACTGTGCTCCAGAGAGTTTTCAATGGCAGCTTTTTGGAAGTGGGTCTCCAGGCCTTTCTTCCAAGGTGCCTCTGGGTGAACTCAAACCTCTAAGCTTTCCATTAGCAGTTGGCCATGTTAAGCGTTTGCATCACCCAGGGTCTCTGGGCACACATTAAGTATTCAGTAAATACCTGGTGGTTGCTGGGAGGAGGAGAAAGTGGGGTGTATTCTCTTCCCTTCTTCCCATCCTGTACTTCCTTTTGGTGTTGAATGTGACAACTCCCCAGCTGGACCCCCAAACAGCTTTGGAGTGGGTTTGAGTGTGCCCTTTACTCCTTGAATGAGCACTGGCTGGTCTCACTGCTCATTCTGAACTCTGACTGATCAGCAGCTTAGGACTAATATGTGGCGACTGCTTTTCTGGCTGCTTGTTACTCTGCTGTTACACATTTTCTCCTGTGTTGTGTTGGAACTGGGGACGGTGATTTGAGCTGCAGAAAGCTGTTTTGTCTGTCATGACCTAAACTTTTATACTGCGAGGAGATGCCAGCTCTATATTTGGCCAGGCTTTGCTGTGCCTTCTCTCTCATTTCCTTAGAACCACAGTTCAAATGTGGCTTTGGCCAGCTTGTTTTGGTTACTTAGTGTGGCTCTAACATAAAATACCACAAATGATGGCTTTAACAAATACAGATCTATTCTCTTACAGTTTAGGAGGCTGGAAGTCTGAGTTCAAAGTGCTCGCTCTAGCGACAGGGTGAAAGCCCCTTGAATTTGGACTTCAGCTCTCTGCCTCTTGCTCCCAGTGCACTGAAGCTGGAGGCTTTTCTTAACTCAGGCAGCGGCTGGCTGCTAAGGCTGACAAACCCAAGGTTGACAAATAAGATGACACAGTCCCAAGATTACCAAACAACATGGCAGGTCACTAGTTCAAGTCCAGAGTCAGTCCCAAGACTGGCAGAAAACATGGCAGGCTGCTGACTGAAGGCTACATGCAGGGTCCAAGAGTGCCAAAAAGCTGCAGAGACCTTTCTCAAAGGTTCTTCTTATAAAATGGAAGCATACCACCTCCCTAAGGCAGCTACTCAGCTGCTCCAGTGGATCCTACCATGGAGTTGATTACCAGTCTCATCATGGGGAATAACTACATCCATTTGTTCAGCCAAGTTGACATACAACTTTACCCCACCAGCCTTGGCATCGACTCTGCCCAACTCCACATGCCTTCCACCATCTGCCACTGGCTAGTTCAGTCCCCAATTTCAAGTTCTTAGGAAAGAGAATCCCCACACACCAACCCTTTGATTCACCAAGGGAGTGCATCAAAAACCAACCAACCAACCCACTGCTGTCAAGTCACTTCCTCCTAATGGCGGCCCTGCGTGTGTCAGGGTAGAACTGCACTCTGTACGATGTTCATTGGTTGATCTTTCATAAGCAGACTGCCAGGACTTTCTTCTCTGGCACCTCTTGGTGAATCCGAGCCTCCATCTTTTCCATCATTAGCCTAGCCTGTAAACTGTTTGCACCACCCAGAGACCCCAGGGGCATGAATACTTTCACTACATTCTCAGAATTAGTTCCTTTCTCCCTGCACCCTCCTGCCAGAGAAAAGACACCCTTATTGGCCCAGCTTGGAACAGGTGTCCTCCTCAAGGCTGGAGGATTGTGAACAGGGGTGATGGCAAGTGTATGTAGGGTTCCCAAGAGTGAGCTGGAGTGGGAGGCAGTGGCAGAAATGTCCAGCAGAGGCCAGAAGCAGTTGGATCCCTGGGGCCTAAGGACAGTCTGCTAGTCCTTGGATTCTGGGGCCCCTGCTCTGTGGTGGTGGGAAGTGGGCAGATGGGCTCCCTAGCTGCTGAGATGAGGGTGTTCAGGGCTGCAGTGTTCTTTTCATCTTAATTTCTAAAGTGACGGTTTCCTGTGTGGTTCACTTGGCAACTAATTATATAGAATCTTTGAAGATTTCTTCCATCTTTGTTGCCAACTGCTATTTAACTCTTCACATGCTTTTATTGCCTGAAATACATGCTTAATTATGTTGGCATCCTTCATAACACTTAACGGAGTGTACACCCATCATTGATGTTCAGTCTCTCTTTGTTGACTTGCTGGTGGAAGAGGGTACCATTCCCCACGGGCACTGGGATAGGTCTTCTGTGTGTTCCAACTGCCCTGTTCTGCCTCAGATATTGTAGCTCCTGGAAGTCAGGACCCCAGTAACTCCAAGACCTTCAGTTCGCCTGGGGTGATGATTGAGGATGCACAGCCTGGGGCAGATGGGGGCCACCTCCCAGCTGTAGAAGGCTGGGTAGCCATCAGTGTGTAAGTTAAAGTTACTCTGTTCTCAACAACATGCCAGCTACCTACGCCATATGTCAGATTCCCCTTCCTACCCCAGGTAAAGTTATTCCTCTGGTTGATATGAGACCCTGGCTAAAGTTTGCTATACTGGGGTTTAAAGAACCCTAGATGTGAAGTGGTTTCTAGATTTTCATTTGATGTTGATTGGTTATTTCTTTTCTTTTCTTTCTTTCTTTTTTTAATTGTGATTTGGGTGAAGATTTACAGAGCAAATTCACTTTCCATGCAGCAGTTCACATATACTTTGTCTCATGTCATTGACCACAGTTTACCACAATGCAACAGCTCCCCTCCC
>NW_006921666.1:3413612-3431365 GCF_000298275.1 Orycteropus afer afer | reverse complement strand
TGGCTAGCAGGGTGATTTTTAGGTTAATTCTTAAGTCCTACCATCACAGGAATCTGCAAGAGTGCTGTCTCTTTAAATATCCAAAATATCCAAGCCGGTTTTTAAAGCTACAAAATGGCAGAGTCCTCCAGACTGGCAAAAGTCCACAGCTCAGCCCACCTTTCTCTTCACCTTCTCAATTTGTTCCCCAGCCACCGTGCACAGTCCTCCGTGCAGTCCCTGGCTAGCAGGGTGATTTTTAGGTTATTTCTTAGATCCTACCACCACTCGGGAATCTCCAAGCTGTCTGTGCTGTCTGTGCCGTCAGGGTCGCTCAGGTCGCTGCCAGAGCACTGCTCTGTGTGTCTCCTTTTTTGGTATTTTCACGCAAATTCTTCTTCTAGTTGGGGTTTAGTCCACTTTTGCATCCTTCCCTTCAAGGTTCCAGGGTCCAAGATTATCATCTATGTCTATGTTAATTGGTTTCCCTTTTCTTTGTTGAAGAGGGTCTATGCAGTCCTTCTGCCTAGTCCGCCATCTTGCTGGAACTCTGGTTATTTCTTTTTGAACAAAACATCTGCGTTTCTTATCCTTAATGATACCAGTACCTGCCTCCCAGGCTTACTGTCAGGATGAAAAGAAGTAAAGTATATGAGCATGATTTTAAATTGTAGAGCTCCAAACAAACATAAAGTATTAGTGTGTCGGAGGGGTGGGTGACAAACACATTGACTCACTACACCCATGAGTGGAACATTAGTAGATTAGACTTGGTTTCAAGCCCTGAAGGCTCATTTCTTAGTCAGTGAGACCCAGACTGGGTAAGTTTTGATGGAGAGGAGGAGGTCAGAAGCATGGGGCTTTCTGAAAAGGCCAGTCTCAATGTCAGGTTGGAGTTGGTTTCTCGGGGTACCAGGAAACCAAAGGAGGAGAAAGTGTGTGTGTGTGTGTGTGTGTGTGTGTGCGCGTGTGTGTTTGCATACCCTGAACACTGGGGAGTGAATCTGGCTTTAGGAGAGGGACAGAAAAAGGAACTATGTCCAGGGGCAACCTGCATTCATACTTCTCTGGCCTTGGCCTGTTTCCCTGTAGGTACACCTTCGCTCTGCCAGGCGACTCTGTGAGCTCTGCTGTGCCAACCGGGGCACTTTCATCAAGGTGGGCCAGCACCTGGGGGCTCTGGACTACCTGCTGCCGGAGGAGTATACTAGCACTCTGAAGGTGCTTCACAGCCAGGCCCCGCAGAGCAGCATGCAAGAGGTCCGCCAGGTCATCCGTGAGGACCTGGGCAAGGAGGTACCTGCCTCTGCTGGGTGGGGTGGTGGTGGGGGGGGTGGGGCCCCGGACAGCCTGCTTCTGAAAAGCCCTGAAGGGTTCTTGCTCCAGCTCTAGGATGCTGGGGATCTACCACCAGTTGAGCCAAATTTCATTTCAACTTTCAGGGCCGAAATCAAAGTTTGAGAAGAACCTCCGTGGCCTTGAGTAAGAAATATTTGTTAGACCATATGAAATTATTGCTGTTAGATTGTTTTTAACTGCAGCCTATTATGAGTCCTATGGTTCAACCTGATATCTATCAAGTATTGAGAGTTTACTGCATACCAACAGCTGTGCTGTTCCATACATTGTCTCAGTTAATCCTTATGGGAAACGTATTAGGTAGGTAATGTTTTTAACCCTGTTTTACAGACAAGGGATGGAGGATAAGGTAAAATGTCCAAGGGTATCATTAGTAAGTGATTCCAGTACATTGCAGTATGATGCTGCCAATGAATTGCCCTGTACATTGTCTTTTCTGGAACATTCTCCACTTTATGCTTGATTACTTCCAGTGACAGGATGCTTACTCTATCATCTGCTGCCCAGGGAGGCTCTTCTGTTGTCAGTCATCTCTAATTGTAAGCAACTGCTTTCTCATGATGGGTCATACCCACCTCTTCAAACCTTGCTTTTCTGATCCTCATTTTGGTCCCTGGGGCTACAGAGAAAGGGGTTGAGGGCCTGTCCGTATGACAGCCTTGCTTGCACGCTTGCCAGTGTGGCAGTGACCTGTAGGAATTATAGCACCCAAAATGGACACAGAGGCATGGACCTTCTCTGGCTTGTTCTGGCCACTGTGCTTCTGGGGATTGGGAGGGGTTCCAGCAGGCACCTGTAGCAGGCCAGGCCCAGCCTCCCAAGTCAAACCCACTGCCAGTGAGTCAATTCTGACTCATGGTGACCCTATAGGACAGAGTAGAACTGCCCCGTAGAGTTTCCAAGGCTGGAAATCTTTACGGAAGCATGCCACCTCAGCTTTCTCCCGTGGAGTGGCTGGTAAGTTTGGACTGCTGACCTTTTGGTTAGCAGCCAAATGCCTTAACCACTGTGTCACTAGAGGTGGTGTAATTTGAGGGTTCTTCAGCGAACCCTACTGAAAAACCTTCCTTTCCCCTTCACCCATCACTGTCTTTGAAATTCTACTCTTAGAGAATCCTTTGGGTCTTCCAGAATTTCCTGGTAAAAAGAATCTTGAAGGCTAGCCTTTCATCAGCTGATACCTGACCTAAGATTAGGTTACAACCTTGAATTATTCCTGATGCCTGTAGAATAAAATCCTGAGCAGGGCTTTCAGGTCCATCCTAATCTGGTGTCATGTCAGCCTGCCTGTCAGTTTCCTGAATGTAATGTGGAGAACAGAGTGGTACGGTGGCTTGAGTTGGGGCTCCGGAGCCGGCCTGTATGGGCTTGATTCCTCTCTGCTCTTCTAAGGTGTGTGCCCTTGCACAAATGATTTCTCCTCTGGGTACCTCATAGCTGTAAAATGGGAATAACCATAGTCCCCACCTCATAGGGTTGTGAAGATTAGAAAGGGTAATGAATGGAAGGCGCTTACTGTAGTACCTGACATGGGGCAGGTGTTCAACAAACATTAACTACTGTTGTTATTGTTATTTCCCTATGTTCTTGCTCCACTGTACTGTGGTCTGAGACTCATTGTGTACACCAGGCCCTTAGTGCTTTGCTTGCAATCTGCCATCTGGCTGTAATGTCTTTACTCTGTTCTTTCCCTGTCAAGTGATTCCTTGTCTTTCAAGGTTGTTCGTCTATCCATCCCATCATCTCTTGAAGTCCAGGCACTGTGCTGGGTGCAGGATGTCCTGTTCAAATCCCACCTCTTCTGTGAAGCCTGCTTGGCTCTCCCTAGACCAATCCTATCCCTCCTTTGGACTCTGCAGAACTTGACTCCCTCCACTTGTGCATCTTGTGGTGTGGTTGGTTGTATATGGCAGTTGCACTGCAAAGACATCAACCTCTTGTGAATGAAGGCCGTGATTGTTCTTGTACCCCTGTATCCACACATGCTCAGAACCATATCTACCATATGGTAGATGCCCGGTGTGTATTTCATAAACTAATGGATAAAAGAGTGACAGTTTAGTTAAGCTAAGGGCTGAGAGTAGGGGGAAGTTGGATAATGATCTTATCCATTTTTACTGATCTATGCAGAATTGGCCCTGGTTATCAGTCCCTTAATACAGATCTGGTGCCAGTTGCCTATAATTGCAACTCACTCCTCAGTGATAGCTTGGCTGGAGAGAGGCTTCATTGACTGAATCTTGCAGGAGGTGAACATAGCATTCTCTGCAGATTCCTTTGCCACCAAGAAACATTTCTTCCAAATGGGAAGAGATTGAGCAAAGGGAAAACTGATTCAGGGCTGGAGTCAGGGACTAGGCCACAAGCTAGGAGGAGCAGTTAGATTGGAGGGACCCCAGGCAGAAGGGATGGATTGGCATGGTGCATGGCTTTGCGTCTTGCCAAGACTGTTGGCCTCCTCCTTCCAACAGCACGAGATTCACCCCCAAATTAAAACTAAATAAATCACTGTAATAACAGTGTGAAGTGCATCATTGCTGGCATGTGGCAGCTCAGTGGGGGTGGATGCAAGGGGTGGGGGAGGCAGCGGGAGATTAACCCTTGGAGGCCAACTTGTCTGTGGAGAGATGTGGAGGTTGGTGGGGAAGCTAGAGCCTGGCAGTGGCTCCCTCAAAGCTGGGGCAGAGCGAGATGGAAGGTTCTGGGTGTTGCTGGTCAGGGCCACCCAGCTGGCTGAAGGATATTTGGGGCTGGGAAATTGCCTGCATCTTAGGGCCTCTTCTCCACAGCTCTGACCATGTGGTCTTGAGTGTGGCCTTGTGGCACCTGCCCCACAGCGTGCCTTGTGCTCTCTGTGTCTGATGTCAAGGTCACAATTCTGAAGGGGCGTCCCTCACAGCTGGGAGGCTCAGCAACCTCTGGTTCCTTACCACAGCCCCCATAGACACACAGTTAAAGTCTTCCCTCCCCCCTTCCTTCTCCTCCTCCCTCCTGGGAAGATGGCATTTGTTCCCTGGTGACACACTTTCTCAGTCTGTGGGTGGAGGGAGGGGAAAGGGGCTGTGTGGGAAGC
Organism: Orycteropus afer afer; assembly: GCF_000298275.1. NCBI lineage: Eukaryota > Metazoa > Chordata > Mammalia > Tubulidentata > Orycteropodidae > Orycteropus > Orycteropus afer. The sequence continues at coordinate 3,426,954 of NW_006921666.1, read as the reverse complement.
GGGGTAGGTGAGTGTGGGGGCATGAGGGCGGAGGAAAGTCACTCACTGTGTGCTTCCCTCCTCCTCCAGCCCTTCCCATGACACTTCTTGGGGAGCAGCTCTCATCCCTAGAACATGTTTGAGTAGGACTGCTGATCCTGGCCTCCATACCAACCTGAATTTCTCTGGGGACAGCTGTTTCATCCCTGGAGTCCTGAGTGCATCACCCTTTTCTTTCGAGGTCCCAGACCTTGGTTAGCCAGAGCTCAAAGACTGTCACTGCTTCTAAATTTCAGACTGCATAGGAGGGGGTGGTGGCCTAGGAGCATCTATGCCTACTGGGGACCCTTCTTGTCAGTAGAGGTGTTGAAGAGTCATTCATGTCTTCAGATCAATCCTGTACCAGGTGTATGATGGAGCTGGCCCTGAGAGGTGTCCCCAGAAGGGGGCTAGGGGACAGTATAGAGATTACAATACTTGTGACTCCATGCTTTACATTTGGTTCTGGATCAAACAAATCCCTGGACAGCAGTCTGCCCATCCGTGTAGAGGAGAGAGGGTCAGTGAGAACAGGCACCGTTCTTGCATGGGATTGGCTCAGGCGGGGACTGTGCTGGGGCTCACAGCTAGATGGGGGGTGTGTTTCCTTCTGGAAAGCAGCCTTCAGATTATATGTGTGTGTGCCTGCCTTGAAAGTTTCTCAGAAAGTATTATGAGAAAGAAACTTTATTTTTTCCCCCTTTCTCTTATTTTGAATGTTAGGCTTAAGTCCTAAGGGACAAGTTCTGGGAAGCAATTAGCAGCCCAAACTCCAGGAGGTGGTGTTATTTCTGCTGCCCCAAAAGTGACCTCAGTCTCTAGTAGGCTGAAGATGGCCTCAGCCTTTGTCTCTCTACTGCCTGCCCTAGGTGCAGTGCTGTCCATGGCCAGAAGATGGCACCTGAGCTTGAGAGTCGAGAGGGGTGTGGAAGACATGGACCATCCCTGCAAAGGACAGCCCTGACCAGGTTCTTTCTGTTCCCATGCATGGTCCATGTTGTGGAAGGAACCTGAGCCGATGTCTCTGCACCCTGAACGGGGCAGATACAGGACTAAGCCATGAGGCTGTTGACCAGTCTGGTTCCCCATGAGCTCTTGGCTCCATCGGTTCCCACTGACTTCCAACCTATTCTTATACCTTCCTCATCTGGGCTAGGAGTCCTCTGAGGTCCCCCCTCTAGACCCTAACAGTCTGTCATTCTGTGGTTAAGCATCTCTTCATTCTTTCATTCATTTTTTCTCTAGCTTCTTTAGGCAGCTGGTATTTGGTGAAAAAGGCACAGTGATGAAGCCAAGGTTGGGTAAGACCTCATTCCAACTCTGTAGTCTGGGTCCATAAGATGGTACTTACATTGCTATAATCCCTAGCTGCTGGGGAACCCTGGTAGCATAGTACCTAAGGCACTTGACTGCTAACCAGAAGGCTGGAGGTTCAAACCCACCAGCCACTCCTTGGAAGGAAGGTTGGGCAATCTGCCATAGTGATACTGCCTTGGAAACCCAAGGAGGGGTTGCTATGAGTCGGGTCTGACTCGATGGCACGTAACAACACAGCAACATGTAAAGTGCTGAGGAATTTGCAGGAGAGAGAGACAGAGAAAAACCATATTTGGGTGAATGGAGGCTTTCTGAAGAAGGTGGCATCTGACATAAGCCTTCAAAATGGGTGGGACTGGAGGAGGTAGAGGCTGGAAGAGGGCTAATAAGGTGACATGAGAAAAGGTACAGGAAAGCATCAAGCAAGGAGGATGAATGGTGAATCGTCTTGTTCACTAAAATGTGGTGTCTTGGTCAGTGGATAGTGGAGGTTAGGTTGCAAAGTTGGGCCTGAGGCCATATTAAGAAGGGCCTTTTTCAGCCTGTTGGAGTTGGAAGCATGAAGAAGGACCAGGCAGATAGCAGTTTGATGCTGCACAGTGGTGAGGGTGGGCCCCAGGTCCTGAGTGACCTGGAAAAGAGTGGATGAAGAAGAGCCATGGGAGCCACCATCGCTGCAGAGTTCGCCCAGGGCCTGACTGTGTTGGGGGCAGGGCAGACACAACAGGGTGAATGGATGAGTTTTAGGGGCCCAGGAACAGGTGGGAAGGAAGGAGAGGTGGTGGGAATTGATGCATGTTCCGGAAGGTGGTCTGTGAGGAAGAGAAGGGGCAGAATGGTGACCTAAAATCAGAAAAGAAGAAAACTTTTTCCTCTGTGACCTGAGAAGAGCAATGATGTCTGAAGAGGCTGAGATGTTTTGGTTGGGGATTGTTGAAAGAACTCCATTTAATAGCCTAATTTTCTTAGTAATTTGGGACAGGTAGGGAAAGATGTAGGTGGGAAGATTAGAGGTGGGTGTTAGGAGTTATAGTGGGACTTAGGAAGAGTGATGGATAGCAGTGTCAACTGTACTGGGTGGAGGTGCCTTTGGTCATGGATTCATCTACCCATATATCCACCCCCCACACACATACATATAGACAAATTAGATCTTGTTACAGTATATTTCCCTTGGAAGGAAGGTTGGGCAATCTACTTCCATAGTGATACCACCTCAGAAACCCAAAGAGGGGTTGCTATGAGTCAGGGCCGACTTGATGGCACATAACAACAGCACAGTATGTTTCAAGAAATGATCCAGTTTTATTTGTTGTTCTGGAATATAGTTGTATCATACAGGGTTTTTTCCAGCTCTGAAACTGTGTGGAAAATAACCACAGGAAATGAGGTCCATTCCTGAGGTATAACACAGGAATACCTTTGCTAGAGGCTGTGTTTGTGTTGGCATTTGGGGTAGTGGGGTTTGGCTGTGTGCTCTTATTAAGCATTTTTTATTTTTTTTAAATCAGTCTTTTACCCCTAGAGCTCCCATTAGGGTAGGGATTTAGACTTGATCTTATTTTATAACTTCCCATTTGTTTGTCGATTTGTTAGTAACCATCAAGTTGGCTCTGACTCATGACGACCCTATGTGTAACAGAATGAAACATTGCCCTGTTCTGTGCATCTTCATGACCATTGGTATGTTTGGTCCATTGTTATGGCTATGGCATTAATCTGTTCTATTGAGGGGTTTCTTCATTTCCGTTGGCCCTCTACTTCCCAAACATGATGTCCTTTTCTAGTGATTGATCTATCCTGTTGACAAATGTGTCCAGAGTAAGCGAGTGGAGGTCTTTGAACTTCCTGCAGTGCCCAGGAAAAGAACTGTATGCTGTATGCTTGGTGGGCCATCTGACCCAAGTTGCTCTGAGAATTCAGAAGAAGATAAGGGGGACCACTGTGCATAAGTTGCTTTGTATGAATCCACTGGTGTAGGCGGAGGGCGACTTTTTGGACTTGTTTCACTCAAGGTTTAAAAAGAAGTTCAGAAAACAGATAGAGAAGCTCTTCCCCCAAGAGCATCACTGGTGTGTAAGGCCTGGTGGAGGCAGCATAGGGAAGATGTTCTGGGTGAAAGGACCAGCAGGAACTGAGGTGGAGGGGAGGGAGGTGACGCAGGGGCCTAAGTGTACAGGGTCCTTGGTGGCGGGAGCATTGAGCGGGGAGAGTTGCTGCACTTGAACCAGGGCCTTGTTGTGGAACCTTGGAGCCAGGATGAGGGATGATGGACATGGATGTTGTGATAGTTGGAGCTGTGTGTCAACGTGACTGGACCACAATTCTGTGTGGTTTAAGCAATTGTGATATGGGTTGTTCCAATGATGGGATCAGAAGTATATGTTTTGAGCAGTCAGTCTGTTGAGAGGGAGTTTCTCTAGGGGTGTGGTCTGCTTCCAGTATATTTATATACATCCTGGGAAAAGAGATACTCTTCTGTGGATCGGAATTCTGTTGTGCTGCCTGCAACTGTCTGTGAGTAAACAGTCCACCATTTGGCCTGGAAATCTTGGATTCTTCGTTCGTTGGAGTTAACAGCCAGTATACTGCCTGCCAACCTTGAGCTCCTCAGTGCCTGCAGCTGCGTGAGTTGGGAAAAGCCTCCAGCTTGACATTTGATCCAAGAACTTGGGATGTGCACGGCAGCATTCCATCATTAAATGAAAGTGGTATATCAGAGATCAGGCTCGAGCAGGACCTGAAGGCACCAAGTAATTTGCATGAGGAAGTGGCCCAAGTGCCTATGGTCTCCACTCCAGTCACATTACCTTCCCTCTCCCAGTCTGAACCTATGGCCTCATGGGAAGTTCCTTATGATCAGTTGACTGAGGAAGACAAAACTTGTGCCTGTTTTATAGATTGTTCTGCATGATATGCAGGCACCACTCAAAAGTGGACAGCAGCAGTACTGCAGCCCCTTTTTGGGACTTCTTGAAGGACAGTGGTGAAGGCAAATCCTACCAATGGGCAGAACTTCGAGCCGTGCATATGGCTGTTCACTTTGCATGGAATAAGAAATGGCCAGGTGTGCGATTATATACAGATTCATGGGCTGTGGCTAATGGCTTGGCTGGATGGTCTGGGACTTGGAAGGAGCATGATTGGAAAATTGGTGATAAGGATGTATGGGGAAGAGGTATGTGGATAGATCTCTCTGAATGGGCCAGAGGAGTAAACATATTTATGTCTCATGTGAATGTCCACCAAAAGGTGACCTTGGCAGAGGAGGACTTTAACAATCAGGTGAATAGGATGACACATTCAGTGGAAAGAAGCCATCCTTTTTCCCCAGCTACTGCTGTCATTGCTCAATGGGCTCATGAACAAAGTGGCCATGGTAGCAGGGATGGAGGTTGTGCATGGGCCTAGCAACATGCCTCCCACTTACCAAGGCTGATTGATTTGGCTATTGCCACCGCTGAGTGCCCAATCTGCTAGCAGCAGAGACCAACACTGAGTCTGCAATATGGAACCATTCCTTGGGGTGAGCAGCCAGGAACATGGTGGCAGGTTGATTACATTGGACCACTTCCATCATGGAAAGGACGGTGTTTTGTTCTTACTGGAATAGATACTTATTCTGGATATGGATTTGCCTTCCTGTATGCAATGCTTCTGCCAAAACTACCATCTGTGGACTTACAGAATGCCTTATCCACCGTCATGGTATCCTACACAGCATTGCTTCAGATCAAGGGACTCACTTCACAGCAAATGAAGTGCAGCCTGGGCCTATGCTCATGGAATTCACTGGTCTTATCATGTTCCCCATCATTCTGAAGCAGCTGGCTTGATAGAACGATGGAATGGCCTACTTAAAACACAAATATGGTGCCAGCTAGGTGGCAATACCTTGAAGGGTTGGGGCAATGTTCTCCAGGAGGCTGTATATGCTCTAAACCAGCATCCAGTATATGGTTCTGTTTCTCCAGTAGCCAGGATTCACGGGTCCAGGAACCAAGGGGTGATTCATGGGTCCAGGTACCACTCACTATTACCCCTAGTGACCCACTCAAAAAATTTTTGCTTCTTGTCCCTGCTACCCTATGCTCTGCGGGTCTGGAGATCTTAGTGCCAAAGGAAGGAACACTCCCACCTGGAGATACAATACTGATTGCATTGAACTGGAAATTAAGAGTGCCACCTGGCCATTTTGGCTTCCTCATGCCTCTGGATCAACAAAGAAGGGCATTACTGTACTATCTGGTGTGATAGATTCTGATTAGCAAGGAGAAATTTGACTGATGTGACATAATGGAGGTAAAAAAGAGTATGTCTGGGATACAGGAGATTCTTTAGGACCTCTCTTAGAACTACCATGCCCTGTGATTAGAGTCAATGGAAAATTACAGCAATCCAATTCTGATATGGCTACTGATGGCCCAGACCCTTCAGGAATGAAGATTTGGGTCACCCCAGCAGGTAAAGAACCACAACCAGCTGAGGTGCTTGCTGAGGGCAAGGAAAATACAGAATGGGTGATGGAAGAAGGTAGTTCTGAACATCAGCTATGACCACGTGACCAGTTGCAGAAATGAGGACTGTGATTGTTACATTTCTTCATTGTATATGTGCATCAAATATTTTTGTTCTTTCTGTTATGAACTGTGAAATGTAAATAAGGTTAAATGTGTTTCGGTTGTATGTTTGTTAGCGTATCATGTTAGGTGCAAATATGACTTTATAATTGTCCTTATTTAGAGATTATATATGGTTAAGAAGATGTGTACAACTGCCAAGTTGACAAGGGGTGGACTGTGATAGTTGGAGCCGTGTGTCAACTTGGCTGGACCACAACTCTGTGTTGTTTAAGCAATTGTGATGTGGATTGTTCCAATGATGGGATCAGATGTATATGTTTTGAGCAGCCAATCTTTTGAAAGGGAGTTTCCCTAGGGGTGTGGCCTGCTTCCAGTATCTTTATGGACATCCTGGGAAAAGAGATACTCTTCTGTGGATTGGGATTCTGTTGTGCTGCTTACAACTGTCTGTGAGCAGACAACCACCATTTGGCCTGGAGATCTTGGATTAGTCATTTGTCGGAGTCAACAGCCAGTATACTGCCTGTCAACCTTGAGCTTCTCAGCCCCTGCAGCTGTGTGAGTCGGGAAAAACCTCCAGCTTCACGTTTGATCCAAGAACTTGGGACTTTCCAGCTTCTATAAGTGTGTGAGCCATTTTCCTAAGATAAATTTCTCTTTCTCTCTCTATATAAGCTTTACTGGTTTTGTTTCTCTAGGGAACCCAGTCTAACACAGATGGTGACCATCAAACTCTATGATGACCCTTGTATCTGCATGTCTGCATATGGGACCTTTGCTTTGATGTGAAAACTTGGTGAGGAGGAGGAAAAGGCATTGCCTCTGGGTGTACCTTCCACCAGGCTGTGCAGCTCTGCCAGGCCTGGATTCCATTCTCCCCTCCACTGGGCCTGTCTTGGGGGCAGGGCCTGTGCATTCATACTCTCAGTCCTGCTTTCATATGATACTTGAGCTCCATATTGAGCCTTTGAAGTGGGCAGGAGCCAAACTGCTTCTTGGTTTATTAGCATGTGACCTTGGGCCTAAGACTTATCCCTCTTTGTCCCTCTGTTTCCTCATCCTGAAAACTGGGATGATAATAGTACCAGCCACATAGGCTTGCTGTGAGCATTACATGGGTTAATGAATGGGGAGCACTTACAGCAAATGGCCAGGAAATCTAAGCTACTATTTCTGGGTGCTTTATGTATGCAAGGAACAAGGAGCCCTGGCCATGTGATGGTTCAGCTCAGCTGCTGACTGAAAGGTTGGCAGTTCAAACCCACTCAGCTGCTCTGTGGGAGAAGGACCTGACAATCTGCTTCATTAAAGATTACAGCCAAGAAAATTCTGTGGGGCAGTTCTTTGTCACATGGGGTTGCTACGAGTCAGAACCAACTCAATGGCACGCAATAACAACAAGGTTCAGAGAGACTTGTAAATGGCAGGGTGGGGTCTTAAACCAGGTATTCTGATACCTCATATGGCTCTGTCCCATATACTGTTTTGATAGAAGAAAACTCTTTTCTCTTCCTCTCTCTGATCCATACCCAGCCTTCCATCTAGTGGCTAGCCCCTTCCTGCCCACTGTTAGAAAGCTCTCACAGGCTACCTTGGAAGCCTGTCCCTTGGGCTTCTAGAGTGCCCTTTCCTCCTTGGGGTGTTGCTGGCAACTCAGCAGGTCAGTGTTAATGGCACAGTTTCCCTAAGGCCATTCAGGTACAGTTCCTTGGGGTCAGGAACCCTGACTTTTGTGCTTTGGTACCCAAGGCTGACTCCATGGCTCAGGGGTGGAGGCAGAGGTGCCCAGGGTCACCTAGATGGTCACGTGCTGGATTTAGGACTACTGCTCCAGTCGTCGTCACTTGCAAGACAGCAGCTTGCCTCAGCATCCTGGTGGAGCTAGGGTGTGGGGTGTATTCAGGGATGGAAACACCTCAATTGAACTAGGACTGGGAATGTGGTTTGGGTAGAAGGGTCCAAAGGAGACCTTCCTGTCCAGAGGGCTGAACTCCATCTGTAGGGCCTGTGCTGGCAGAAAACTTTTCCATCCTTGGTGACAGATGCCCTATGTTGTCTTAGTCTATGCTGCCTTCTCTTTAGTGTTGGTTCAACTTCTCATCCTTTTTTTTTTTTTTTAAATTTATAAATATCTATGTATTTATTTTTTGGCTTTAAACAACAATAAGCGGTTATTAACTCATACGATCTCTGTGGGTTAGAAATTCAGGAGTGGCTTTAGAGGGTGTCTCTCATGAGAGTACATTGAACTCTTTGGTCAGGGCTGTGGTGATCTGAAAGTTTGACTGGAGTTGGAGGATCTGCTGCCAAGGTGGTTTGCTCACTTGGTTGTTGGCAAGTTGGTATTGGCTTTTGGTAGGAAACCTTGGTTCCTGAGAATATGGACCTCTCCATAGGGCTACATGAGAGTCCTCGTGATGCATCAGCTGGTTACCGTCAGAGCAAGGGATCTGAGAGAGAGCAAGGTGGAAGATCCAATGTCTTATGACCTCTCCTCAGAAGTCATACTTCATTTCTACAATGTCCTACTGGTTACAAAGGTTAGCCCAATGCAGAAAGGGAAGGAGCTACACAGGGCTTGACCACTAACGAGGAGGTAAGAATCATCAAGGGCTATCTTAGAGGCTGGCGACCACACCACCTATTGTGTTTGTTCTTTTAGTGACTCACATAGACACAGACACAGGCACACACAGACAGACACATACACAGGCATACCTTCATGATTGTGGGTTCAGTTCCAGACCACTGAAATAAAGCAAATATTATAATAAAGCAAGTCATACGAATTTTTTGGTTTCTTAGTGTATATAAAAGTTATGTTTACACTATACTGAAGTCTATTAAGTGTGTAATAGCATTATGAAAAAGTTTGAAATATTGTGCAAATTACCAATATGTGACACAGACACACAAAGTGAGAACATGCTGTAGGAAAAATGGAACTGATAGACTTTTGATGCAGGATTACCACAAACCTATAATTTGTAAAAAATGCAGTACCTGTGAAGTACAATAAAGTAAAGCTTGAAAAAATGAGCCATGTGTTAATAATGTATTTCTTGTGGAAAGAAGAAATACATTTATTTCTTTCATATATATATGTGTGTGTGTGTGTGTGTGTATACTGGATATCTATTTCTTGTGTTAAGTTTATATGTATAACAAAACATTTGCCATTTTGATATTCTTTACAAATATTTACTGAGCACCTTTGTCCAAGTTCAAACCCACCAGCTGCTCTGCAGAAGGAAGATGGGACGAGTACTTCCGTAAAGATTTACAGCCTCGGAAACCCAGTGGGGTCGCTGTGAGTCAGAATCAACTCGATGGCAGTAAGTTTGGTTTTGTCTAAGTACCGTGTGAGCCCCTGGGGTCCCTTCACTCTGGAGCACCTGCACCCGTTCTCCCACACTGGCAGGGCCTGGCCCGGGTGAGCTCACACTTTCCACCCCCAGGTGGCTCCACTGACCCGAAGCTGAGGGCCACCTTGAAGGTTTTGGCTGTCTTTAGATGTGCCTCTACTGATCCCAAGCACAAAGCTCTGATTTCTTTGCTCCCACCCCCGGCAGTTCCCCAGAAGACTATCGAGTGCGTGTTTTGGGAATGAACAGAAGGCTCTGGTGGCCACGAACTGCTGTCCCAGGAGGAATGGCAGGCGAGGGTGAGAGATCACTGCCTCCTGGCTTGTCCTCATCCTACCTTCCCAGCAGCTTTCAATAAAAAATACATCTATATTAAAAACATAATGAAGAATAAAAAAAAAAAAATGCCCCCCCCCAGTAATGCTGAATATCAAAAGGAGATCTTTATCAATTATGAGAGAGATTTTGGCCATGAAGTGGTAATTTAACGAGTGGGAGATGGATAGCGGGAAGCAATAATGTCAGCCAGGACGGATGGGCTCCCATTAGTCATTGGGAGGAGAGGCAGTGGCAGCTGGGCTCCTCTGCCACCCGTCTGTGGTGCCGACCGCCATGGCTGCTGCCTTCCTCACACTCTGTGCCCTGCTTCTGGCCTGCAAGGCCTCCTCCTCCTCCTGGGGCTCTGGGTACCTTCAGCCTGATTATTTCCTAGCTTCCAGGAGAATCTCACAGAGCTCGGCCTTGTCCCTCTTCTGCCTGTGGTCTAAGGATCCACAGCACGCTGCCCGGGAGCTGCTCCCTCTCTCTTCCCAGGTTCACACCTGCTCCACCCTTCACACAGCGTCTGCCCTGGCTGCATGGCGGTGGGCGGTGTGGGTTTACTCGATTTCCCAAACAGTCCTGCATTGGCACCCCTCCCCACCAAGGCCTTTCCCAGGCCTGTGCTATTCTGTCATTTTCTTCTTTTTACTTGTTAGACTCTTTCTCATCCTCTAACCTTCAGATCTGAAAGCAACAGCAATAACAGCACCACCAACAGCAATGACAACACAGCAACAACATAGTTTGAGTGCTTACCAGGCATCAGGTACCATTTTAAATGTTTTATGTGGACCAACTGACTTATCATTAAAACCCGAGGCAGATACTATTATTAACCTTATTTTTCATGCAGGAAACTGAAGTTTAGTTTCTGGTGAGATTTTCTGCCTTAGTTTCCTCATGTACCCTGGTCAGGATTAATGACTCCTTCCCGTGTTTTCCCTGGTGGGGAGTGGTTAAGCTCTCGACTACTAATCAAAAGTTTGGGTTTGAACTTACGAGCCACTCCACCATAGAAAGATGTGGCAGTCTGCTTCTGTAAAGATTAAAACCTCAGAAACCAACTGGGGCAGTTGTGCTCTGTCCTGTAGGGTCTGTATGAGTCAGAATCAACTCGATGACAGTGGGTTTGATTTTTGTTCTCTTCTGCAGTTATTAGTTGCTTTACGATCGGTTACTTTGTCTTTGTTCCATTAGGATCATGAGTGGTGGTGGTTCATCTTGATCCCCTGTTAGAGCCTTTGCACGTAGTAGGTGTTAGTAAATGTTGTTGAATTAAATTGCAGAATTACTTCAGTTGCGTCTGTCTTCATGAAGCCTTCACTGCTGTCCCCAGTCAGCTTGAACTGACCTCCTCTTGTGAATCTTGGTTTCGATCCGTGGATGATTCTCTTACTTCAGCATGGCTGTCTAGTCATCTGAGTCTTGGCTAATGGCCTAGTGATGGCAGATCTCCTCCCACTCATCTTGGGGTTTCCTTAGTGCAATGCCCAATGGCCTGCACGCAAGAGGTGTTCAGTAGTGGATTGCTACATGAATTGAGACACTGTACCAAGCCTAGAACATCATGGCTGAGGCCCCTGTGACATTATGGGACCCAACATCCTTGGGGCACCCTTGTGCCTGTTCTTTGTTCTCCGTGGGGGCATTCCTGTATGAGTTGTGTGAGATCATGACACTGCTGTCCAAACTATGTGAGGCACTGATGGTCCAGTGGTGAAATTCTTGCCTTTCATGTGGGAGACCCAGGTTCAATTCTTGGCCAATGTGCCTCCTGCACAGCTGCCACCTATCTGTCAGGGGAGGTATGTTGGTCTGATGCTGAACAGGTTTCAGCAGAGTTTTGGACTAAGACAGAGTAGGAATAAAGGCCTGACAATCTGCTGCTGAAAATTAGCCAGTGAAAACCCCATGGATCACAGTGGTGCGATCCTCAGCTTTTCATGGGGATGGTGCAGGCTCACGCAGTGTTTTGTTTTCTCGTGCTTGGGTTTGCTATGAGTTGGGGGCTGACTTGAAAGAAGGTAATTGTGACAACAATAACTAAACTATGGGCTAAGGGCAAGGGGCAGAATCTGTATTCCAGAGGAGCAAAGGGTCCTTTCTGAGGCAGTATGACATACAGGCTTCAGAGTTGGGGAGCCTTGCTTGAATCCCAGATGCATGCATATTGTAACCGTATTATCTTTGGTAAGTTTTAGAATCTTTCTGAGCCTTTGGTTCCTCATTTGTAAACCAGAGATGACAACAGAACTTTCATATTAATAGGGCCATGGTTAAGGATTAAGAAATGTGTTCCATGTAAAGGATAGAGCCCAGCACATAGTAAGCCCTCTGTAAATGTTAGCTGTGGTTACTATATGTGGAGGTATTGAGAGGACGTCCTGGGACAGTAAGACTGGAGCCCTTATATTCCATCTAGCACTTTTCCTGGTGCCTGCCTCATGGAGTTTGGCAAACATTGGTGCTTTTTGTTCACTCTCCATTGTTCAGTGGCAAGTGCTCTAGATAGATGTTGCCCAGGAGAATAAAAACTTTTGGGTAGGGCAAGTTTAGAAATTATTGAGTCCAATTCCTTGATTTCACAGGTGAGGAAACTGAGGCTCAGAGAAAGGCAGTAACTTGCCTGGAGTGGCACAGTTACTGAGTGGCAGAAATAGGACTAGAACTCAGGTCTCCTGACTCCTGATGTAGTTGGTGCTCTTCCTCCTGGACTTTTCTTCTCTGTGAGGACCAGCACTGGAATGAGGCTGGTCTTGCTTTCAAATAAACCCAAATGGCCTCAAGTTGTTTTCATCTATTTTTGGATCTGTGGTTTTCTATGGGCTTTGAGGAAGCCATATGCTTTCTTTTAGAAAGATCAGCACAAGGCTGGTCCCTATGAGGGAGAGGTTAAAGATATCTCAGATGTCTAACTTTTCCAAACTCCTGTGCCACTCCATCATCTCTGACATCAACTACTTCTCAATAATCTCCCTCCCGTCTTCTTGTTGTTGTTAGGTGCTGTTGAGTTGGCTCCGACTCATAGCAACCCTATGTACAACAGAATGAAACACTGCCCAGTCCTGTGCCAGCCTCACAGTCCCTACTATACCTGAGCCCATCGCTGTAGCCATTGTGTCAGTTCATCTTGTTGAGGGCCTTCCCCTCTTTCATTGACCCTCCACTTTACCAAGCATGATCCCCTTCTCTAGGGAATGGTCCCTTCTGACAACATAATCAAAGTAGGTGAGACAAAGTCTGGTTGTTCTCACTTCCAAGGAGCATTCCAGCTGCACTTCTTCCAGGACAGATTTGTTAGTTCTTCTGGCAGTCCATGGCACTTTCAGTATTCTTCACTAACACCACAACTTAAAAGCATCAACTCTTCTTGAGTCTTCCTTATTTGTTGTCCAGCTCTCACATGCATATGAGGTGATTGAAAATACCATGGCTTGGTTAAAATAAAACAAAAAACCAAACTCACTGCCATCAAGTTGGTTCTGACTCATAGTGACCCTCTTTGGGTTTCTGAAGTGGTAAATCTTTATGGAAGTAGGTTGCCCAGTTTTCCTTCCATGGAGTGTAAAGGAGTGCCTAGTGGGTTTGAACCACCAACCTTCTGGTTAGCAGTCAAATGCCTTAGGCAGTATGCCACCAGAGCTCCTTATGGCTTGGATTAGGCACACCTTAGTCTTACAGAGACATCTTTACTCTTCAGCACTTTAAAGAGGTCTATTGCAGCAGATATGCCCAGTG
>NW_006921666.1:3399508-3410263 GCF_000298275.1 Orycteropus afer afer | reverse complement strand
TGGTAGCATAGTGCCTAAAGCACTTGACTGCTAACCAGAAGGCTGGCGGTTCAAACCCACCAGCCACTCCTCGGAAGGAAGGTTGGGCAATCCTACTTCCTTAGTGATACTGCCTCGGAAACCCAAGGAGGGGTCGCTATGAGTCGGGGCCGACTCGATGGCAAATAACAACAACAACAACTATCTGGTGAAGTTCATGTGTATAGCTGCTGTTTATGTTGTTGAAAAAAGGTATTTGCAATGAATAAGCCATTGGTCTTGCAGAATTCTATCATGTGATCTCCAGTGTTATTTCTATCACCAAGGCCATGTTTTCCAACTACCAGTGATTTTTCTTTGTTTTCAACTTTTGCATTCCATCACCATTGATAATCAACACATCTTGATTGCATGTTCGGTCAATTTCAGACTGCAGAAGTTGGTAAAAATCTTCTATTTCCTTGTCTTTGGCTTTGGTGGTTAGTGCTTAATTTGAATAATGGTAGTTTTAACTGGTCTTTCTTATAGGCATATGGATATTATCCTATCACTGACAGCATTGCAATTCAGGACAGATCTTGAAACATTCTTTGTGATGATGAATAGCACACCACTCCTCTTCAATTTGTCATTCTTGGGCATAGTAGATCATATGGTTGTCTAATTCAAAATGGCCAAAACCAGTCCATTTCAACTCACTAATGCCTAGGATATCGACCTTTATGTGTTCTGTTTCATTTTTGACAACTTCTGATTTACCTAGATTCATACTTTGTACATCCATGTTCTGATTATTAATGGATGTTTGCAGCTATTCTTTCTCATTTTGAGTTGTGCCACATCAGCAAATGGAGGTGCCAAAAGCTTTACTTTATCATTAAGGTTGGCACTACTCTGAGGAGGCAGCTCTTCCCCAGTTGTATTTTGAGTGCCTTCTGACCTGAGGGGCTCATCTTCTGGCACTGCATTGGACAGTGTTTCAGGGCTCCCTCCACACCCTCCAGCAAGGTGGGACTCAAGATACTACCAGTTGTCTGTTAGTTTTTCATACTGTGGTGGCTTGCGTGTTGCTGTGAGGCTGGAGGCTATGCCACTGGTATTTCAGATACCAGCAGGGTCACCCATGGTGGACGGGTTTTGGCAGAGCTTCCAGACTAAGACAGACCTGGAAGAAGGAAGGGGCCATCTACTTCTCAAAGAATTGGCCAGTGAAAACCTTATGAAGAGCAGTGAAACACTGTCTGATTTATTACTTCCTGTCTTATAATTCTGTATTCCACTGTAAGGTCTCACAGAACTGACAGACTCCCAAGGAAATGGCTCATGTGGTGGTGGTGGAAGCTGGGAGGCTGGCAGACTGGCAAGTCCCAGGTCTGTGGGTAGTTCTGAAGGATTCTCCCAACTCATGTGGTTGCAGGGGTTGGTGAACCCAAATCAGTGGGTCAGATGACAGCTGCTGTCTCAAGTCCAGGGGTGAGATGATGATGAGCCAAACGCAGAACCAGAGCAAGAGCGTGAACTTTCTCAGAACATTTACATATATACCCTCATGGAAGCTAAGGGTGGTGACTTGAGTCACACCCTCTAGTAAGGCAGGACTCAAGATACATCCCACCCTAAACAGGCATGTTGTTGTTGTTGTTATGTGCCGTCCAATCGGCCCCGACTCATAGCGACCCCTCCTTGGGTTTCCGAGGCAGTATCACTACGGAAGTAGGATTGCCCGACCTTCCTTCCGAGGAGTGGCTGGTGGGTTTGAACCGCCAGCCTTCTGGTTAGCAGGCATAGAGAATAGGATTTACAGTACATCACAAAAATGGTCGTGATTTGAGCCACACCCTCCAGCAAGGTGGAACTCCAGATGCATCCCATCCTAAACAGGCATAGAGATTAGGATTTACAATCCATTGCAAAATGGAGGATGATGGCTAGAAGGGCCCTATTGAACAATTCACTGCACTACACCATATTATAATAAGTTCATTCCTCAAGGTGATAGTATTTTAGGGTGCTCTTTAGACCTTCTACCAACCTGTCCAAAGTACCAGTGGTTGGGGATGATTTTATCAATATACCAATTAACTTTCAATCCAGAGAACAAGCTCAGGGTGCTTTCCCCTCTCTGGGATTCAGTGGGCAGGGTGGTGTCCAAGCACGGTTTGTGAGTGGGCCACTCCATATACACTTGGCAGATAAAAAGCCTTGGCTCAGGGTGGCCCCATTCACTGGCCTTAGGAAGGCTGATAACTGCCACTTGCTGCTTTGCTCACTCAGAAAATACAGACTTGTTGAGCAACTGGTTTGTTTGTCCATGCCAGTGCTGTGGGGGATATGAAATATGTTAAAGCCATTGTCACTCCCTCCCAATCCAAGCCGACAGAACAAAACACAAAGGGGATAATTAGAGAACAATTAAGCACTCAGCTGTGGGGCTGATGAATTAAAAAAGTTCAGGGGAAGTTCAGAGGAGGGTTCCTAGAGGAGGTGTGCTGAGATGGCCCTTGAAGGATGAGTAAGATTTACGGCCAGGAAGTACAAAGGCTTGCAAGTTTTGGCAGTATATGTGAGGGGAAGGCAGTGGTGGCCAGTGCTGAGCACAGCTCATTTAGTGCCCAGTCAGCAGAGCAGCTGGTCTGCAGTGGCACAGGACTTTGGTTGCATGGGCTCATCAGCTCTTTTGTGGTTACGAGGGGCACCCTCCTTGGGTTTCCTGGGCGGTATCTCTATGGAAGTAGATTGCGCATTCTTCCTTCTAAGGAGTGGCTGGTGGGTTTGAACCTCCAGGCTTCTGGTTAGTAGTCAAAATGCCTTAGGTACTATAGCACCAGAGCTCCCAAAGTTAAACTAGCTAAAGAAAAATGTACTATCTCATGGAATCCCATTTTAGGAAAGTTAGGGTAGAACTGAGCCTCTGGGGAATGTCTGGAATGCCAAAACATTCCTCTCTATCCTCTCCAGCTACAGTCTGTTCCATCCATAAAATAGACACTTGTCACTGGCATCTGTCAGCCACTGCCTTCCAACTCCCAGTATTTGCATCTCTGTCTGGGGGCTCTCTCTCCTTAACAGCAGGAATGGACACCATCCAGGAGCAGCCCTCACCAAAGACACAAGGAGTTGTGCATTGAGACCTGCTTTCTTCCTCACCTCTTCCCAGTATTGCTCCAGGTGGTCCTGCCCTTCCCCCACTGCAGTTCCAATTTATAAAGTTCCAGATTGGGACTTTGATGGACTTAGCTTAAGTCCAATGTCCGTTTTTAGAGCAGTCATAGTGGTAGGGTCTATAAGAAGATGTTGCCTCTTTCATTTAAACCCAAGGTTAGAACTGGCATGGGATAGGCAGAATCTTAGCCAGAAAAGGGCATAAAGGTAGATAGGGCAGTCAAAACTGTAGATATCATTTTAGTGGACAATGATGTTATTGTTTCTATTTATTTGTTACTTACTACGGTATTTGACTGCTAACCAGAAGGCTGGCGGTTCAAACCCACCAGCCACTCCTTGGAAGGAAGATTAGGCAATCTACTTCCATAGAGATACTGCCTTGGAAACCCAAGGAGGGGTCGCTATGAGTCTAATTGACTTGACGACAGTGAGTTTGGTTTGGTTTGGTTTTTTTTTTTTTGTGGTTTATAGAATGGTGAGACTTTGGCTTGCTTACTTTGGACATGTCAACAGGAAAGACCTAGCATTAGAAAAGGACATTGTGGTTGGTAAGATAGGGGGTCAGTGAAAAAGAGGGACACCCTCAGTGAGATGACTGGACACCGTAGCCGAAACAATGGGTTCAAATGTAACAATGATCGTGAACGTGGCGCAAGATCAGGCAAATGTTTGTTCTGTGAGACATAAGGTCACTATGAGTTGGAGCCAACTTGAAGGCACCTAATAACAATATGTACATACTGGCTGGATGTTTTACAGATCTTATTTTGAATCCTTACATTAATTCTGCGAGTTTGATAGGTTGTACTTTTCCATATGAGTAAGCAGAGACCCTGAGGGGTTAATTAACTTGCCGCAATAATATAGCTAATAAGAAGCAGAATCAAGATTCAAACTCATGTCTGTCTGATGCCTAAGTCCCCACTCCTCCCACTAAGCAGCTGCTGGCCCTGAGAAAGGCCTAGGGAGCATTAAGGGGGGGGGGGGCATAAGCATTGGGCCTTGCAGGGCTAGGGAGCTGTCACAGGCCCCTGGAAGCGCAGTTTAAGTCAAATCAGTTAATATTTTGTGTATCTGTATTTGTGTCTATGTGTGTACGTCAGACAGAGGAGGCCAACAGTGTAGGACGGATGGAGCAGCCCAGCGTTGGAACCCTGGGAGGGGGCTCTTCCCATCATCCACATCTGGCAAAGGTGGCCTCTTCCTTATGGAGCCTTTCAAAGTTGGCTCCTTGAGCTTGGACAGGGCCATTTTTTTCTCCCCCCTCAGCATCCCCTACAGCTCAGAACACATGTATGTGTTCCAGGCTGGGCACTGAATCTGGAGGCCACAGCTAGAGGACAAGTACCGCAGTCACTGCTCTTGATGGAGCTGTCTTCACACACTGCCAGAGGGGCTGCAGGGTTGCATCTTCTCCTGGAATGGAACTCCCAGTCTTCCTTCCCCTCCCCAGGAAGAAGGGGAGGATATGGGTCTCCTTTTACAGGCCGCTCAGGGCTGGGGTTGGTGGCATGGGCAGGGTGGTTGTGATCGTGGTGGTTTCTGATGGTGATCTGAGGAACCCCAGGTCCTGCCCAGTCTTACAATGATGTAATTGACAACATGACTGTATGTTGATCACGTGATATGTGCTTGTCTTAGTCTGGGGTCTCCTGGAAGCAAACTCTGTTGAGAGACAAGGGTTCTCGTGAAAGTGGTTTTGTGGGAAGCCCAGGTGCTGCCAGTGGAGAATGCGGAAGTGGGTCAGGGAAGAGCTGCGCCTATGCTATTTAGCCTGAGACTGCAGTGGGCCAGTGAAGCTCCGTGCTGTGGGAAACTCTGGGAAATGGTGCAGAACACGGTCTTAGACTCATCCCACTCAAGGGCTAGGGAGAAAGTAGGTCTTAATGCACAACTCCTTGTGTCTTTGGTGAGGGCTGCTCCTGGATGGTGTCCATTCCTACTGTTAAGGAGAGAGAGCCCCCAGACAGAGATGCAAATACTGGGAGTTGGAAGGCAGTGGGGAGCATCTGGCAACATCCCATACCATCCTCAGAGCAGCCCTATGGGGGAAGGTTCTATTGTTGTGTCCATTGTACAGAGGAGCAAACTGAGGCCACAGAGGCTGTCACCACCCAGAGAGAGTAGGGGGGCAGAGCTGGGAGCAAAACCCAGGACTATTTCCAGAACCAAGCTCCCAACACTTGCCCTCAAGTGTTCTTGTTAGGAGCCCTGTGCTTTTCACAAAGGCTTCTGGTCCTTTCTGGCTTTCTCCTACCATTTCCAGGTGGAAGGTGGGGCAGGCAGATGAGGAAAACAAGGGGGTCAATGAACTAAATGTTAATTAGGGTTTTCTCTGCCCAAGCATGTGTTAGATGTTTTCAAAGACATGGCCTTATTTAGCCCTTATAACAGCTCAGCAAGGTAGGTATTTTGGCCCCCAGTTTTTTCCAGATGTAAAAATTAGGATTCAGAGATGTTAAGTAACTTACTCAGGATCATGCAAAGGATAGTGACTTAGTCAGGAACTAACCTCAAGGACACATACTCTTCAGTTATGCAGGCTGCTTCATGGAGGTGAGTAACACAGGAGGTGAGGAACCAGGCTCAAGGCAGGGCTGGGCCAGCAGCCACTCTCCTCTGAGGGCCATGCTCTTTCTGCTGACATGACACCATTCTACCATCTTGCCTTCAGTCCTGGACCAATCAAGCTGATCAAACTTGCTCCAAGAGCAGTAGATGGTAGAGGAGGTGCTTTAAGAAGCATGAGGTGAGGTGGTTAGGCTACTGTCCATCTCACCTCTGGGAAAAGTACTGCCCTCTGTTCTTGCTGGAGAGAGCTGGTGTTGGGGGACATCACTTGCCCCTCAGCGGGGGTGAGGAGTGGTCTGTCCTCCTGCTGTCCTGTGTCCCTCCTTAGAGCTGAGATTTCTTTCCTTCTGCTGCCCCAGGCCACCACCCCCCCCATTTGCTTTCTACCTGGTGCTGCTCCTTGGTGGCAGAGGTAGGTAAACCCTCTACATCTGGCTGATTTATGTTCATTGTGGAACAATAATGTTTAATCTGGAAAGGGCTAATCAATTTTTTATGCTGATTATGAATAGGCAGCTGTGCCTGCTTCTTTATTCATGGAGCTTCAGGAACAAGCCCATTTCCCAGGCCAGGCTCCCTTGGTGATTTATATTGTGGGGGGTCTTGCTTCAAGGAGAGTCCATCAGTGGTCTTGCCTGTGCCACTTTGGAGTGAAGCTTTGGAGACTCCATCTTCACATAGCCTTGTCCCGTGTACATCTGTCTCTCCTCTGTGTATCTCTGTTTCTATGTCCAAATTTCTCTCCTATAAGGATACCAGTCATACTGGTTAAACTCCAAAGAAACCAAACCCATTGCTATTAAGTCAATTTTGACTTGTCATGACCCTATGGGATCTGCGTCTTCATGAGTTGGAACCTGCTTGTGGTGGTTGTGTTTGTGTGTCAATCTGGCTGGGCCTGGTTGAGTGGCTGGACAGCTGGTGGTAGTTATTCCCCATGGTGAGATTGGTAATTAGCTCCATGGTGGAATGGACTGGAGCAGCTGAGTGGCTGCTTTAGGGATGTGATCTGCTTCCCATAGATAAGAAGCAGCTTTGGGAATGGTCTCTAGCTTATGGCACATTTGAACCCTGTATGTAGCAGAGTCGTTGTTCAGCAGCCTGCCATGCTCTGCCAATCTTGGGACTTACAATGGACTTGAATTAATGGCTTGCCTTGTGATTTGGTAACATTGGGACTGTGCCTTGTTACTGGTCGAGGGCTGTAAATCTTTAGGGGAGCAGACTGCTACATCTTTCTCCTCTGGAGCGGCTGTTGGGTTCAAACTGCCCACCTTTCAGTTAACAGCCAAATGCTTAACCACTGCTACCATGGCTCCTTGTCACACTGGACAGGTGTGTGTAACCAGGGAAGGGCAAGTTGATTCCAGGTGGAGAATAAGACTTGAGTGTGTGTATATATATATATATATATATATATATATATATATATATATATGTGTGTGTGTGTGTGTGTGTGTGTGTGTGTGTGTGTTAATTAGAGAAGCGTAAGCTGACTCCAGGTCAAGAATGACTTGGAGTTCCCTAGAGAAAGGAACCAGTGAGATTGATTGGTCTGTCTGTCTATCTACCTATATCAGTCACCTAGCTATCTAGAGACTGATTGATTTACTTCAAAGAATTGGCTCACATGATTGTGAAAGTCTAAGATCTGTAGGTATGGTGACAGGTGGAGACTCTGGCAGGCTTGGGTCCCAAATAAGTCAGGTGACAAGAAGAGTAGGAGTGTTCTGGCAAAATACCCATTTATAGTCTGGAGGTAGAACATACTCTAGGGAAATTCCCTTTTGCTCTTAAGGCCTTCAACTGATTGATTGAGGCCCACTCACATTATGGAAGGTAATCTGCTTTACTTATGGCCAACTGATTTAATCACATGTACTTAACTTTATAACAGCAATAAGATGAATGTTTTACCATATAACTAGATACTATAGCCCAGCCAAGTTGACACGTAAAATTAACCATCGCAAGTGTGTATGTGAATTTATACGTATATAGCACATGAAGAAGTTGGCTAGCATGGGCCTGGGGCACAATTAGGAAAGTGTAGGATGGAAGGTAAGAGCTGTAGAATCGTAAAATTAGAAAGGCTGTTAAGAATTAGGTGTTCCAACACCCTTATTTTATTAGTAAGGAATTAAGATCTGGAAAAAGTGAAATGATGTCCTCAAAGTCACACAGCTGGTTGGTGGCAGAGATGGGACTAGAACCCTTATTCTGAGTGCAGTACTCCTAAGTGCAGACCTCTTTCCACAGTAGCATGATTGGGGTGAGAAAGTCAGAGGAAGTGTGTGGGCTGTTTTACCTGACTTATTTTATTGCCTCATTATAACAACTCTGACATATCAGAGAAGCTTATATTTTAGGTATAGAATGAGCTACAGACATAACTTGATAGGAGGCCAAGACAAGAGGAAAGAAAGTTATCTGAGGTTTGAACTACAGTTTGCAGGTGTTCTGGGAACCCACAAACAGAATTGTAGAGAGGGGTAAATTTGGGCTTTCTAGTAGAGGCAAAGGAGCTCTAGGGGTACAGTGCTTAAAGCATTTGACTGCTAACCAGAAGTTTGGCAGTTCAAACCCACCACCTGCTCCATGGAAGGAAACGTAGGCAGTCTGCTTCTGTAAAGATTTACTGTCTCAGAAACCCAAAGGGGGTTGGTATGAGTCGGAATAGACTTGATGGCTGTGAGTTTGGTGTTTTTGGTTAGTGGAGGCAAGATTTGAGTGCTCCAGAGATGGGGATGGGCAGAAAGGCGTGGAGAGCACCTGTTGGGCTGTGGGGGAGTGGCCTGAGCTGAGGCATGGGGGCAGTGGAGGATTTCATCTCAAGGCATCATTCCATAGGATGCCTAGACCTTGAGCTACACTAGGGAAGACCATGCCGCCTTGGACTCAGGCCAGGTCTGGGTTGAACAATATTCCCTCAGCATTCATGTCTACCTGGAACCTCTGAATGTGACCTTAATTGGAAATAGGTCTTTGCAGATGTCATCAGGTTAAAATGAGATTATACTGGATTAGGGTGGGCTCTAAATCCAATATGGCTGATGTCCTTATAAGAAGAAAGAAATTTGGACATAGGGACACAGACACACAGAGGAGACAGACACACATAGGAGAGAAGCCCTGTGAACATAGAGGCAGAGCTCGGAGTGATCTGTTTACAAGCCAAGAAATGCCAAGGGTTTCTGTCAATCACAGAAGCTAGAAGAAATAAGGAAGGATTCTTCTCTAGACCCTTTAGAGGGAGCATGTTGTTGTTGTTATGTGCTGTTGAGTCGGCCCCGACTCATAGCGACCCCTCCTTGGGTTTCCGAGGCAGTATCACTACGGAAGTAGGATTGCCCAACCTTCCTTCCGAGGAGTGGCTGGTGGGTTTGAACCGCCAGCCTTCTGATTAGCAGTCAAGTGCTTTTAGCCACTATGCTACCAGAGCTCCTATAGAGGGAGCATAGATAGCCCTATTGACACTTTGATTTGGTAGCATAGATAGCCCTATTGACACTTTGATTTCAGATTTTGAGTGTCTAGAACTAGAGGGAATAAATTTTTGTTGTCTTAAGCACCTAGTTTGTGGTCAAGAAATCAAACAGTGTATTAACACAGGGCAAATCTATTGCCGGTGAGAGACCTCTTTAAAGTTAAAGAGTAAAGATGTCCCTTTGAAGACTAAGGTGCCCCTGACCTAAGCCATGATATTTTTAGATGCATGTGAGAGCTGAACAATGAATAAGGAAGACTGAAGAAGAATTGATGCATTTGGATTGTGGTGTTGGTGAAGAATATTGAAAATACCATGAACTGCCAGAAGAATAAACAAATCTGTCTTGGAAGAAGTACAGCTTAAATGCCTCTTAGAAGCAAGAATGGCCAGACTTTGTCTCTTATACTTTGGTTATGTTAGCAGAAGGGACCAGTCCTTGGAGAAGGATATCATGGTTGGTAAAATAGAGTCAGGAAGAAAGGGAAGACCTCGATGAAATGGATTGACACAGTGGCTAAGACAGTGGGCTCAAACACAGCAATGATTGTGAGGATGGTTCAGGACTGGGCAGTGTTTTGTTCTATTGTACATAGGGTCGCTATAAGTCGGAACCAACTTGATAGCAGCTAACAACAGCAAAGCTTGTGGTACTTTGTTATGGCAGCCATAGGAAATGAATACAGGCTGTCTGGCCTGGTCAGTGGCATAGGGCTGGACACATGGAACCTCACCCTATTCATTTGGTATCCAAAATATGTCATCTGCTCCACTCCACCTCCCCAACGCAGGTCCAAGCCACCATCATCTCTTGCCTTGTAGTGGTTTGTGTGTGCTAGAAGCTATGCCACCAGTATTTCAAATGCCAGCAGAGTCACCCATGGTGGACAGATTTCAGTGGAACTTCCAGATGAAGATTAATAAGAAAAGCCTGGTCATCTTCTGAAAGCCAGCCAGTGAAAGTCCTATAGATCACAAGAATATTGCCCAATATAATGCTGGAAGATGAGCCCCTCAGGTTGAGAGACACTCCAAATACAACTGGGGAAGAGCTGCCATCTCAAAGTAGAGTTGACCTTAATGATGTGGGTGAAATAAAGCTTTTGGGACCTCCATGTGCTGATGTCGTACAACTTAAAATGAGAAGTAACAGCAACAAACTTGCATTAGTAATTGGAACGTGGAATGTGTAAAATCACCATAGCTGCAGCAATGGAGTCCAACATACTGGTGATCATGAAGATGGTGCATGACCGGGTGACATTTTATTCTGTTATACATAAGGTCTTCATGAGTTGGAACCCGCTTGTGGTGGTTGTGTTTGTGTGTCAATCTGGCTGGGCCTGGTTGAGTGGCTGGGCAGCTGGTGGTAGTTATTCCCCATGGTGAGATTGGTAATTAACTCCATGGTGGAATGGACTGGAGCAGCTGAGTGGCTGCTTTAGGGATGTGATCTGCTTCCCATAGATAAGAAGCAGCTTTGGGAATGGTCTCTAGCTTATGGCACATTTGAACCCTGCATGTAGCCGAGTCGTTGTTCAGCAGCCTGCCAT
>NW_006921666.1:3370950-3398103 GCF_000298275.1 Orycteropus afer afer | reverse complement strand
GGTGGGTTTGAGCTGCCAGTTTTCTGGTTAGCAGTCAAATGCCTTAGGCACTGTGCTACCAGAGCTCCTAATGACTGCCTGTTGTTGTATTGTTGTTATATGTCATTGAGTCGGACTGACTCATAGCGACCCCTCCTTGGGTTTCCGAGGCAGTATCACTATGAAAGTAGATTACCCAACTTTCCTTCTGCTGAGTGGCTGGTAGGTTTGAACCACCGGCCTCCTGGTTAGCAGTCAAGTGCCTTAGGCACTATGCTACCAGAGCTCCCAAGGGGATTGGATAGCTTGCTAATAATGTAAATAAAGTGCATGGTACCCTTTTAGGGGTGGGACCATGAAAAGAAGGTATACGGAACCCTAATGTGGGGATTGGCCAGTTTAAACTGAGCTTAAAATGAGTCATCCCACAGGCAGAAAGTTAGAGGAGGTCAAATGCCGCCTCCACCCCCTTTTTGCCAGCCTCTTCCTCCACTTTAGGAGGTCTGGTGGTGCAGTGGTTAAGGATTTGCTGCTAACTACTAGTCCCTCCACAGGAGAAGATGAGGCAGTCCTCTTCCCAAAAAGATTTACAGCCATGGAAACCCTAGGGCAGTTCTACTATGTCCTTCAGGGTTACTGTGAATTAGAATCCACTCAATGGCAGTGGTTTTTTTTTTTTAAGTTTTCTTCTACTTTCAAACTCAGTGGCAGCATCTTTAAATCCTTTCCTCTTGTCTACCTCTGCTTCTGTCATCACATCTCTTTCTCTGACCCTGACCTCTCATAAGGATCTTTGTGATTACATCGGGCCCACCTATATATTCCATAATCTCAAGATCTTTAACTTAATCACATCTGCCATCTAAGGTAACATATTCATAGATTCTGGCAACTGGGACATGGACATCTTTGGGGACCATTATTCTGACTATTGCAGGGCCAAGGAGTAAATATTTTAGACTTTGTGGGACACATAGCCTGTGTCATAGCTGCCTTATGGACAATATGTAAATAAATGTGTTTGACTGTGTTACAATAATAGTGTTCATGGACACTGAAATGTGAATTTAATTTTCACATGTCACAAAATATTACTTTTGATTTTTTTTTTTCCAACCACTTGGAAATGTATGAAACCATTCTTAGCTCACAGGCTGTATAAAAACAGGCGTTGGGCTGCAGTTGGCCTGTGGGCTGTATTTTCCAACCCCTACTCTAGGTGCATAATCTGCTTTAATGCTTAGAACGACCCTGCGAAGTGAGTGAGGTTTTTTTTTTTTTTTTTTTTTTTAATCACTTCCATTTTACAGAGGGTTAAAGAGTCTAAGCAGTTTGCCCCAATCCACATGGCAAGAAATTGGCAGGTATGGTCGCTGACATCACAGCTGCTATTCTTAAACACTGGTCTGCTTTGCTGGGGTGAGCCAGTGGTATGTGATGTTTCCTCCAATGTAGGCTTTGTCTCTTTGGTGTATCCAGAGAGTCTGGGTCATGCCCCTTTAAATGTGGGCATCACTGCTGTCACATGCGAAGTGGATCTGGTTAACTTCCTGGGTGAAAAATGCTCAGGTGTACTAGAAAGACTGCAGGGTCTTTTTAGTCTAGGAGATCCCCAGCGGGGCACCTGGACTCTCTTGTGCTTGGCTTGAAGGCAGAGGACATGGTTTAGTCTTATATGCTGGGTGGGATTTTTCTACCTGCCAGAGGCTAAGTAAGTTTGTCTTGGCAGCAAATGGTTACCAAAGGATGCTGACGCACTGTTTCCTCTCTTCTTATACATTTGTGGATGTAGAAACATCTGAAAGTTGTTAGAAAGGCCTCTGGGGTTTTCTGAGGCAAGCCCATCTGGCCTCCCCAGAAACGGATGTGAGCATTGAGGCCAGGCTTTCTCCCCAAGTGGGCATGAGCTATGGATGGGGCCCCTTCTCAAGATGCAGACCTGGGGAGCCCACATTTGGTTGGATTCTGGTTTGGGATTTTGGCCTTCTTCTTCCTGGCTGTCTGCTGTCTCTGTGTCTTATTCCCTCATTTATTGTTCATACACGCTACTCCCTTGGCCTGGAAGGCTCTTCTTTCCTTACTCAGCTGGTTAACTGGCTGCTTAGCCTTCAGACCTCAGCTCTTTGTCACCTCCTCAGAGAAGCCCTCCCTGCCCAGGCTGTCACAGGAACACCCACCTCTCCCTTCACAGCACTTAGCAGAGTTGCCATTTGGCCTGTATTTGTGAAGACTTGATTGATTCCTGTCTCCCTTATTGGACTTTAAGTTCCAGTAGTGACTCCTGAGGTACATTAGTCACTGTACCTGGTTTGGACTTAAATTCCCTTGAGTGTCCAGTGACTAGCTCGGTGTCCTGCAGTATTAATTACTCAATAAACATTTGTTGGATGAATAAATGAATGCCATTTAGCAAATACTTCCTCCTCTATAAAATGGGGCAATAACATCTGCTTTACCTGACTTCAAGGGAAGGTTGGCAATTACGTAAGAGCACTTTGAAGGTACCAAGTATTATGCAAATATAAATTGACCAATGGTGGAGCATTCAGTCCCCGCAGAGAAAGATATCGGTATTGCCTTGTACCAGACCAAGCTCAGCTTCAGGGAGCAGGTGGACATCCTCATGTGGGCAGCTGTGTAGGCAGCCTTGCAGTGGGAGGTGTAGAGCCCACTTGCTTGATTCCTGGTACTATCTTTCAGCCCTGACAGGGGTGTGAGTACTTGGCCTCCTAGGAACTCTAGGGCTGCAAGGCCCCTGTGTCCTGATCACGTAGAGGCTACCTGCCCAGACCAGGTTCTGGCCTTGGGGGCCCCCAGCTTCATGCTGCACTGTGTCCAGGATCTCTGGTCTCTTCTGTCCCAGAGATCTCTGTTGTAGGCACGGACACAAACATGTCACCCTGTGAGGCTGGAGGAGTTATTAAGATTGGGAACGTTGAAAGATTAGATTTATGACAGCCAACTGTGGATTATGAAGAATAATTTATCAAATGTCAGAGCCTGCAGCCCACAATTTACAGAAGGTTTGCTTAAGCTGAGGAGATCTGATTGGACTGCCCCCTCCCCCACCTCTAATGAATGACAGATCTAATGGATGGTTTCCCAGGCTGGCCAGCCACACTGGGTATTTATCTGCTTTTTATTAATCATTACTATCACAACATTTCCATAGAGTCTTTTCACCCCCCAGCTCCCAAAGTGCCCCACACCCAAGAGGCTCCCTCAGACGTCTTGAAGGAATGTTCGCCACTTCTAGGAGGTGTTTCAGCTACCCTGGGTCAACTGGAATCCCCAAGGTCCCCTTGTCAGGAGGAGGTTAGAGAAAAATCTAACCTGAGATCCATTCATTCATTTAGCAAATATTTATTGAGCACCAGTTATATATTAGGTGCCTCAAATACAATACTGACCAAAACCAGAAGAATTCTATTGTCTAGAAGGAAGAGGATGATTGTTGTTGTTGTTAGGTGCCACTGAGTGGATCCTAACTTGTAGTCACTCTTCATATAACAGAATGAAACACTGTCCAGTCCTGTATCATCCTTAAAATCACTACTATATTTGAGCCTATTATCGCAGCCACTGTGTCAATCCATCTCACTGCGGGTCTTCCTTTTTCTCTGACCTTCTACTTTACCAGACATGATGATTAAGCAAATATAAATGGAGGTAACAGTGCACTAGTGACCATTGCTCTCAAGGAGGGTCATGTGCATTCTGTGTGTGTGGCTGAGAGACATTATCAGGCCAGAGCAGAGAGAGTAGGAGGGCAGAGGAGATGGGGCATGATAGCTGGGTAGGGTCACTGGAATCAAGTTGGTAAGGATTTTAGCTATGGGATTGTACAAATGCTGTGGGGAAGGCGTCTGACCTCCTCTAACTTCACAAGGGAGAAGGAGAATCAAGATCAACAACCCGAGGCTGATTCCTGTGAGACAGAAGTCAGACATGCTGTCACCCTCCAACCTTTCTACCAATTTTTATACCAACCATCCCTCCTGTGGCACACTCTACTTCTCTGCTGGCTCTGATAATTCATTGCAATGGCCATGCATGATTATGGAGTTTATCAGGGAAGTAACAGGTTACAATTCAAGATCAGAAATGACTCAGGATTCAGTTCTTTGGTCAGGATGGCTTTCTAACTGTGCCAGCTGGCAGGCCTGTCCCTGGGTCTTGCTCTCTTGGCCCTGTGGCCCCTCAGCCTCTGCTTTGCTTTCATGAGCTTTACAAAGCTCTTTAGCTCTGCCAATAAGTACCCAGAGGCACTCTACTCTGCCAGCAAGCCTCCTGCCTGAAGGGGCTCAACTTTCTTGCTCCATGGGCCAGGAAGCCCACGATGCTATCTTCTGACGGTCGCCTGGTTCTGCTGCCTCCATTTCTCTGCCACTGCTTCTTGCCGTATCTCACCTCTCCAGGTTTACAGCTTGCTCTCTCTCTCTCTCTTTCTCTCACTTTCCTTAGTCTAAGAGGTTTCCAGCACAGGGATCCTGGGCCTGAAGGATACACTGCACTCCTGGGTCTTTTTCTAGGTGGGTGTGAGATCCCCCTTTCTACCTCTGGGATGGCTCATTTTAAGCCTAGTAGGATGGAAAACTGACCAATCTCCTCGTTAGTGCTCCATATACCTTATTTACATGGTCCCACGCCATAAAGGTGCCATGTACCTTGTTTATGGGAGCTCTGGTAGCATAGTGCCTAAGGCACTTGACTGCTAACCAGAAGGCTGGCGGTTCAAACCCACCAGCCACTCCTCAGAAGGAAGATTGGGCAATCCTACTTCTGTAGTGATACTGCCTTGGAAACCCAAGGAGGGGTCGCTATGAGTCGGGGCCGACTCGACGGCACATAACAACAACAACCTTGTTTATATTATTATAAAGCTATCCAGTCCTCCTTGGTGGGCCACAGCACCTCCTTTGCATAGTACCACCCAGTCATTTGGTGGGAGTTACAAAGACTATGGCTGGAAGGTCCATATTAAGTAATTCACTGTATTGCAAGGAGGCTGGTGAATGGCTTAAGCAGAGAGTAGTGACATGATCAGTTTATGTTTGGACAACTTCCCCTAGCTCCATATGGCAAATGGGTTGGAGGTGGTAAGAATGCAAGTGAGTGGGTCAGTTAGGAGGCCATTACAGTCTTCTGGGTAAGCGAGGATAGTGGCTTATGCTCACTGACAGAACAAGACTGAGACCTAGAGTTGTTGACTCTCTGTCTGGTGTTTTTTCCATTCTGTCACTCTGCAACATTGGTCATGTTGTCAGATAGGACCATTTTCTGAAGAAGGATGGTAAAGTGGAGGGTCAAAGAAAGAGGGTAAGTGCCTCAACAAGATGGATTGACATGGTGGCTGCAGCAGGTATAGTAGGGATCATGAGGCTGGCACAGGAGCAGCCAGTGTTTTGTTCTGTTGTACATAAGGTCGCTATGAGTTGGAGACAACTTGACGACACCTAACAACAACAACACCAACAACTCTGCATTAGGTGGAGCACCCACTACTCCTTCTACAGTTGTTGGGAACCTACTGTGGGCTCTATTCTAGACCTTTTATATATATTGTTTCATACAACAATTCTAAGAGGTTGGTACTAAAGTTCTTATTTTACAGATGAGGAAGCTGAGGACAGAGGGGTTATGTAACTTGCCCAAACTGGTGCACAATGGAGACAGGACTTGAGCCTCAGTGGTTTGACCCAGAGCTTGCATCAGAACCACAGTGCCTTGCTGCCTCTTAGACGGGATTGTCCTGACCAGCTGTTGGGTGTGTCCTGAGAGGCACACCCACAGTCTTCCCTACCTGCCAGATGGGAAGAAAGAAGCTTGGCCTGACCTTTGGTGCCCTTGGCAGAGCCAGGTGGATGATTGCATTGTGTCAGGAGGCTTTTCAGCAAGTTGGTCAGAGTTGAGCAGTGGGCCGGCCTCCTAGCAGCAGGTTAGGCAAGAACACTGTTTCATAATTTCTGGGATTGACTCTTGGCAAGAATGGCTTCAGGTTCTGCTGCTGGCCCTTTATTCTGTCATCCCAGCTCGGCAGTAGTGATAACTGTGGCTCTGCAGAAGTGACCATTTGATCCTTCAGAACCCCAGAAAGAACATGGTCTTCATGGAAGACAAGATCTGCACGTCCTTGAGCTGTTATTGGCATTATTTTTATTATAATAAATTGCTCTGAATGGGAAGCTGCTGCCAGTGGTGGGGCTCCCACTCTGAGGCAGGGCAGCTGTTGAGAGGGACTGAAACCCAGACTTGGAGTGGAGAGGGACAGGGGCATTTGGATGCCTTGTCATCTCCCCTGACCTCCCAGGGTCCAATGGTGATATTGGAGGGCCCCTCTTCTTACCTTGCCAGAAGTCCCTTCAGGATTGGGTGAAGCAGCAGTGTGCAGGGCCATTGGTTCCAGCAGACTCTGCTAAAATGCAGGTGTGCTTTTCAGAAAGGCGGTTGCCTTCTTTCACTAGGACATTCTGCTGAACTCAAGTCTTCATGGGCAGGGACTGTGTCTGTTTTCATTGCCCATGGACCTAGCATGGTTTCTATCACATGACTGGCTTGCATAACTATTGCTGACTGATTAGCTGGACTAAGGAACTGCAAATTGGTTGTGTTTCTTATGCCAACTCTGGTCAATTGGTAGAGCCTGCCTGGAGCACTGTGTTGAGAAAGATTCTGAGGTATTCTCTGGCCCAGGCAGGAATGAATGCTGTGATTGATGATCGATGTTTGGCTTAAGTGTGTTTGGGGTGTATTAGTTAGCTGTTGCTGCATAATTAATTACCCCCAAATTTAGTAGCTTAAAATGACAAACATTTGCTATCTCATAGTTTCTGTGGTCAGAAACTAGGGAGTGGATAGCTCTGGCTCACTGTCTCTCATGAGGGTACAGTCGCAATGTCAGTCAGGGCTGCCATCATTTGAAGGCTCTCCTGGGGCTGGAGGATCTGCTTGCAGGATGGCTCCCTGTTGGCAAGAGGTCTTGGTTCCTGACCATGGGGACTATTTCTTAGGGCTGTTTGAATGTCCTCAAGACCTGGCAGCAGGCTTCCTCCAGAGGCAGCAGCCCAAGAGAGAGTGAGGAGGAAGCCACAGTGCCTTTTGTGACCTAATATCAGAAGTCACACACTGTCACTTCCACGGTATTCTTTTCAGTAGGAGCAAGTCATTAAGTCCAGTCCACACTCAGAGGGAGAAGAATAGGCTCCACCTCTTGAAGGGAGGAGTATTTGAAAACTTTAAAACCACCATAGGGGAGAAGGAGGGTACACGTGCCATGTATTTGTCATCACTGTCAGATGTAGCCTTAGAAGGTACAGGATGATCCTGAAGAAGTGGGATACGAACCAGACAAGTTCAAGGGAGAGGACCAGGGATGGCCACAAAATGGGCTATCAGCTGATAGGAAAGCTGTGAGATATAGGGGTGCTTGGGGCTGGTGCCTGAGAGATGGAGGGGATGGGTTCCAAGCAGAGGGAGGTGTATGAGACATGATGGTGGCTGTTTTCCTGAAGGCGTTCATCAGTACTGTGCAGGGCCCTGGCTAGGTTAGGTAGGGCTTGCCTGTCTCAGGCCTGGGGTGGGGAGGTGAGTGGGTGAGGTTCACTCCAGACCCCTCCATTAGCAGCAGATAGGGGCTTGTCTCCTTTCCCCATCAGGCTCCCATGGATGGCAGCTGGCACCAGCCAGATGTGGGGTGGGCAGTCTCAAGGTGAAAGCCAGATGTTGTTTGCTGCTGATGCCATGGTAACCTGCTTGAGTTGGTTCTCACTCAGGTATGCTGGGAAGTCTCCCTAGCTCTTAAGCGGGAACTCCCTAGCCTGCCATAGAGGCTGGGGCTTATCTGCATTGGGGCAGGCTCCTGTTTTCATCAGGAGCCAGGCGGCTCAGGGTCTGTTAGATGCATCATGGATACAGTGATACAGTTTCTGAACCCAAAACTGGCCTGATATATGTGGGGACAGCAGGATTGGATCTTTGGAATTGGGCCATCTGGGAAAATCCTGGACACATCCTGTCCTGTGGGTGGTGAGCCAGGAAGGCCTGAGGCTGAGTAGGCTATAGAATCTGGTATGGCCGGCTAAGAGACTGCAAGCAGAATCCCCCCAGGAGCCATGCCGGGGCCTCGCTGGAAGACCCTGACTCCTTGTTGCCTTGTTCCTGGGTAGTACAAACAGTTGATGTACTTGGCTGCTAACCAAAAGGGTGGGGCTTTGAGCCCACCCAGTTGTTGTTGTTGTTGTTAAGTGCCGTCGAGTCGTTTCCGACTCATAGCGACCCCATGCACAGCAGAATGAAACACTGCCCGATCCCGCACCAGCCCCACAATCCCTGCTATACTCGAGCCCATCATCGCAGCCACTGTATCAATCCATCTCGTTGAAGGCCTCCCCCTCTTTCGTCGACCCTCCACCCTACCAAGCATGACATCCTTCTCCAGGGAATGGTCCCTTCTTACAACATGACCAAAATAGGTGAGACGAAGTCTGGCCATTCTTGCTTCCAAGGAGCATTCTGGCTGCACTTCCTCCAGGACAGATCTGTTAGTTCTTTTAGCAGTCCACGGTACTTTCAGCATTCTTCGCCAGCACCACAACTCAAAAGCATCAACCCTTCTTCGGTCTTCCCTATTCATTGTCCAGCTCTCACATGCATACAAGGTGATTGGAAATATCATGGCTTGTGTCAGGCGCACCTTAGTCCTCAAGGAGATATCCTTGCTCCTCAGCACCCAGACGCTTAGACTAAATAAGGACCCTGGCTAGTGCTTGGCTGCTCAACGTGGCGTTTGAAAACATTGCCCAGTAGCCTGGTGTCTTAGTCACCTAGTGCTGCCGTAACAGAAATACCACTAGTGGGTGGCTTTGAAGAACAGTGTGTTGGATTGGGTTCTCTAGAGAAACACAAAAACCAGCAAAGTATATATATATATATATTTATAGAGAGAGAAAGAGAGAGAGAGAGAGAGAAATTTATCTTAGATAAATGGCTCACAAGCGTGTAGAAGCCGACAAGTTCAAGCTGAAAAGTTCGTCTCTGGAGGGGGATGGGGCCCAGGGCCGTCTGGCTTTCGCACGCACAGCAGAGGAGTTCAAGTCACAAAGTTCGTCTCTGGAGAGAGATGGGGCCCGGAGTCGTCTGGTTCCCGTAAGCACAGTAGAGCCGAGAGAATCAAGCTGACACGCAGTGCGCTGGTTGCTGTTCCCAACAAAGAATGAATCCGAAAACCTCCAGGGCGAGCAGCGAGCTGCTCACTCCAGGAAGTATATAGTCCGGAATGCCGTTCTTCCAGTTTGTCCCTGGGATAGTATTGCAGGTAGGCCACACCCCTGGGGAAACTCCCCCTAGGCCGACCGGCCGCTTAGAACACAGTCATGTGATCCATCATGGGAACCACCACTCACAACTGGAGTCCAGCCAAGTTGACACATCTTCAACTATCACAAACAGAAATCTATTTTCTCACCATTCTGGAGGCTAGAAGATTGAATTCAGGGTACCGCTGTGAGGGGAGGCTTGCACTCTCTCTCTCTCTCTCTCTCTGTCTCTGTCTCTCTGTCTCTCAGTCTCTCTCACAGCTCAGCTTCTGTACCCCCAACATTCCTTGGTTCTTTGGTAATATTCACATGACACATAAAACCAAAAATCAAACTCACTGCCATCGAGTCGATTCTGACTCATAGCGACCCCCATTTGATTTCTGAGGCAGTAAGTCTTTACAGAAGTAGGTTGCCCCATTTTCCTTCTGTGAAGTGGCTGCCGGGTTTGAACCACCATCCTTCTGGTTAGCAGTCAGATGCCTTAGGCACTGACATACACCTCTCCCAATATGTGCTTGGTTGGTTGTCTCTGTGCCTGTGCTGCTCCTTATAACTCAGAAGTGATTGGGTTTAAGACACACCCTACACTGATATGGTCTCATTCACATATAAAGAAGGCTTCATTTCCAAACCCGGTTCCATCCACAGCTTAGGGGCTGGGAGTCCCATACACATTTTGGGAGGTGGGCAATTCAATCCATAACACTTTGTGGGCAGCTGCATAACTGACTTGGTGAGTCTCGCACTCTGCCCTGTGATTTGGGTCCAAGTCCTGTGGTCTCCGAAGCCAGCCTGCTGAAGCCTGCACTGCCTGTCTGGCAAGCCCCTGGGGAACGACACATGCATTTCTTCTTGCCTCTGGTGCTTTAGTGCTGAGAAACACCCCCGTTACACACCCCCTGAAAACCTAAACCATACAGAGCTAGAGAAACTTTTCCTGATTATTTTTCCTTCTCCAGACAGGGACATCGATATATTTGAATCATGGGCTGACAGTAATTAAAAAGCACATAACTAGTCATTTTAAATGCAGTTGTTTTACTTAATTGATTTTGCCGCCAGACCCAGAGGAAAAAGGAATGGGGAAAGAAAGCCTTAGAAAGGAAGAGAAGTTTCCCAGAGTAACTGGAGGCAGCTGAGGCCCTGCTTGAATCTAATTGCTGCAAATGCTATAGTTTGTTTCTGCTAATGGTTTTCTGCTGAAAGGGCTGGGAGCCGGGGCTTGATTGGAGGGGGTGGCGTTTGTTTCAGCTGCAGGGGAGAAGTATAGCTCTGCTTTTGGGACAGGACCTATTTTTCTTTACTATCTATTAGCATAAAGTTCTTCCACTGAACACTTTGAATCAAAGTTCCATTTAGAGATACTTTATTCATATTTAATTACAGGCTGTAGCACCAATCTTTAATTACCTTTTACATAAGCTAGCTAAGAACATCTAGCAATCAATTATTGTGTGTGTGTGTGTGTGTGTGTAAGCACAGGAGGGTATGGGTATATGACTTGCTTCCTGATAGATAGGGAAAGGATGGCTGCGGAGGGTCAGGAGGCTTGGGGAGTGGTAGGTGGGGTGGGTGAGGAAGAGTGGCATTTACCTAACAGGTTCCCTGTGTCATGACTGGCACATCTTCATCACTTGTGTCTTTTTGCTTCCACTGATAAGATTGGGATTTGGGCACCTGTTCCAGGGTGCTGAGTTAGCCGCTAGGTTTGGATGGGATCTTGGGACTCGCTGTATCCACTGGTGGGAGCAGGGGACTTGTAGAAGGCCCCCTTCCTGTCCCTTGGGCATGTGGTGGACAAGGCTTCCTCTCATCTGGGAGATTGGGATATGACCTTTCCTTCCTCCATGTCCCCACGGGATGCTCTTGGCAGCTGGTCTGGCCACACAGCCCTAGCTATATGCCATGTCACTCTTTGGTTGCAGTGACTCTGCAACATCTCAGCAGTGGCACTAATTTGAAGACTGACCTTCCTAGAGAATGTGCAGATATCCCTGGGGAGTGGGGTCAGATGACCTCTAAGCCCCTGTGTAGTGGGAAGGTTGGGCCATTCCAGGTGCCTGGGAGATGAGGGTCTGAGTTCACAGCTTTGCTCCGGAGAACATCGTCCTCGGGAATTGGTGCCCCTTCAGGAGCCATCGGGTGGTTCCCGAGGAACTTGGGTGGATCACATAATGCAGTGGCTGGGAATGTGCCTGAGGCCCTATTTTCCCTTCTTTTCTTGGACCCTGTCCCAGCAAAAGGGTGAAGAGGGGATAGGGACTCACATGTACGAAGGCCCTGTGGGTGCTGGATCTCATGCTTATATTTCCTTCATTGATCCCAGCGAGGGCCTGAGAACACACTGGATCAGTCACAGCTTCTTCAGTTGTATATGACAGAAAACTCAAACTGACTTGGCAAAAAAGGGAATTGTGGAATGTTTACTCAGGCATGGCTAGGTCCAGGGGCTCAAGCATTGTCACCAGGATTTACTTGGTCTCTTGGTTCTGCTGTTCTCTTTGTTGCTGCTTGTGTGATCCCAGGCAGCTCTGGCTTATATTTTAGTTTCAAGTTCAGTAGAAAGAGAGAATATGTTTTCCTACAGTTGGAAATAAAACAAGTGAGTCTAATTGGATCAGTTGGGTATCTTTCTCTGAAACAACCACTGTGGCCAGAGGTATTCAGCGTTCTGATTGGCCGGGCTAGGATATCTATCACACACCTGCTGGAGTAATTGGTGCAGTCTACCTAGGAGTTTACCTGTAGGTGAAACTACAGATGACAGTGTTTTGACTGCCCTGGACTAACACACTTGAGGTCTTTGAATTTATAGGAATGTGATTGTAGGAAGGCTCTGGGGATCCAAGCAGGTCCAGTCATTTCAAAGGGAAGGAAGAATCTGTTCAGTTCTTTTCAAATGGAGAGAATAGTGGATCCATTCACTCAACAAATATTTATTTGGCATCTACTAGTTCCAGGGCTTGTTCAAACCGAAAAGTGAAACGAAATGCACTGCCATCGAGTTGATCCTGACTCATAGTGACCCTATAGGACCGAGTAGAACTGTCCTATGGACTTTCCAAAGCTGTAAATCTTGATGGAAGTGTACTGCCTCATCTCTCTCCTGCAGAGAGGCTGGTAGGTTCAAACATCCAACCTTTTGGTTAGCAGCCGAATGCTTTAACCGTTGCACCACCAGAACTTCTTCTCCCTGTTCAAGGTACAAGGAATTCAGCAGTGAAGAAAACAGATAAGAATCCTTCCCCCGTGGAGCTGATACTCTAATGGGCTTTATAGGCACAGTGGTCCTAAGCCCAGGTCCAGAATAAAGGGTTCTCATGCTGAGAGACCCAGGGTGATTCAGGGTGGATGACGTGTGAAGAAGCTTACCCTTAGGCAGCCTAGAACTCATGAAGGAGGGGAAAATACAGTTTTGTGGCTGGAGGAGAAGGGAGAACTAGATACCAGGAGGGGTTACAAATAAAAACCCAGTGAGAACATGGGACACAGAAAAGCCAGTCCTATACCCATCTCCTGTAACAAAAATGTCGGCCCCGCCGTGTTGCCTGGGCCTTTGGCCTCAGCAGGATGTTGATAAATGGCATGGAGTTCAGTGAAAGCAACAATAATGATGGCAGGGCTGGAGGCAGTGATTTATGAGATGAGATTAGCAAAGTGATGGGGCAGCCTGGCAGAAAGGGGGATGAGATGGTGGCCGTGGTCAGGTGACTGCTGAAGTCCAAGGGGAGGAGAGAGCATGGGAGGGTGGGGGAAGAAGAGGAGGCATGTGATTACTTATATACATACACATGTACACATGCGTGTGTGTCAGTGTGTGGACTTTCCATAGCTCTGAGGACGTACAGAGGCTGGAGAGGGAAGAAATGGAGGGAATTGGAATTTCATCCTTGCCCTATCTTGAATAAAGGTTCTGGGGACCTCCTTCCCATCTGGTGGAATGTTCTGGACTGTGTAGATGTGATCACTCAAATCAGACAAAACATTCCTTCAGGAAAGTTGGTGTGACATTCTTAAGAGGGAGGGAAGAAGGGAAGAGAAGATGGAGTAGTAAGAAGTATACTTTCCATATCGTAGAGGGAGAAAGTGAGGCATAGCAAAGTTAGGTGAGGACCGAAAGCAGGCTTCTGGCTCGCAGCCCTGGCTCTCTGCCCTGGTGGTTGGGCTGGGAGTGGGCTCGGAGCCCTGTATTGAGGCTCAGGCAGGAAGGATAGTTGGCTGCTGGGTCTGTCATCTTTGGCCTGGGGGTTTTGAGTTCTCTAGGTTGGTGGAGTTGGGACATTTGCCTATCTCATCCCTATCTTGGGCTGCTCTAGGCCCAATTTATCTATCTATCTATCTATATGGAGCTCTGGTAGCTAGTGCTTAAGGCACTTGACTGCTAACCAGAAGGCTGGCAGTTCAAACCCACCACCCACTCCTCGGAAGGAAAGTTGGGCAATCTACTTCTGTAGTGATGTTGTTGTTGTTATTTGCCATTGAGTCGGACCCGACTCATAGCGACCCCTCCTTGGGTTTCCAAAGCAGTATCACTACGGAAGTAGATTGCCCAACCTTCCTTCCGAGGAGTGGCTGGTGAGTTCGAACCGCCAGCCTTCTGGTTAGCAGTCAAGTGCCTTAGGCACTACACTACCAGGGCTTCTGCCTCAGAAACCCAAGGAGGGGTCGCTATGAGTCATTCTGATTCGACGGCACATAACAACAACAACAAAAATATATAAAATTGAGATGAAACTCACATAACATGAAATGAACCATTTTAATGTATACAGTTCAGTGGCATTTAATACTGTCTTAGTTATCTAGGAGGTACTCTGGTGGTGCAGTGGTTAAAATGTTGGGTTGCTAACCTAAAGGTCCACAGTTTGAACCCACCATCTGCCCTGCAGGAGAAAGATGGGGCAGTCTGCTTCTATAAAGATTTACAGCCATGGAAGCCCTATGGGGAAGTTCTACAATGAGTCAGAATTGACTCAGTGGCAGTGGGTTTGGTATTTTTTGGTCTAGTTACCTAGTGCTGCCATAACACAAATACAAGTGGGTGTCTTTAAAAGAACAAGAACTTACCGTCTCATGATTTTGGAGGCTGGAAGTCTAAATCAGGACATCGGCTCTAGAGGAGGGTCCTTCCTGGTCAGTAGTCCCAGGCATTCCTTGGCTCACTGAAGGATCTTCATATGGCATCTGTCTTCCCCCTGTGTCTGTGTCACTGTGTCTATTTTTATCTTTTATATCAGTACTTCATTGCTTTTCATGGCCGAATAATATTCCATTGTATGTATATGCCACAATTTGTTTAGCCATTCATCTATTTATAGATGTTTGAGTTGTTTCTATGTTTTGGGTATTGTGATTAGCGCTGCTATGAGTATCTGTGTACAGGGATTTCTTTTGAGTACCTGTTTTCAGTTCTCTTGGGTATATAACAGAGTGCGGTTGCTGGGTCATATAGTAATTCGGTGTTTAACTTTTTGAGGAACTGATCTATTTACTTTTGATTCTACTTTTGTGACAGCCCAGGAGATAAAATGGGTAGATGATGTACGTTTCTGAACACTGTAGGTAGCATTTCTTTGGCTGCACACGTGTGAAGATATACACTCGAAGGGTGTTTTCTGCTGCTTTCCTCTTTGTATGCCTGGGTGGGAAGCTCCATGGCAGCGGAGGGCCCAGGCAAGGCTCTAGCTGGCACACATAACTCGTAAAGCAGAAAATCTTTTTTTTGTTGTTGGTGTTGGGCAGTACTAACTCTACCCTGTCTTCCTCTTACTGAGTTTCCTCTTGCTGTGTCCCTTCTCCCCTTTTGACAGATCCACGATTTGTTTCTGAGCTTTGATGACACCCCTCTGGGGGCTGCCTCTCTGGCTCAGGTCCACAAGGCGGTGCTGCATGATGGGCGGACAGTGGCTGTGAAAGTCCAGCACCCAAAGGTGCAGGCTCAGAGCTCAAAGGACATTCTCCTGATGGAGGTGAGAGCTTTCCCCTTCCTCCTTCCCTTGTCCTCATTCTGTACTTCATTGGATTCTAGCAGCCTTGGTTAAAGTGGTGGGTGGGGTGTGGCCCTTTGAGCGGTAGAGTGGCGAGAGGAGAGCTTGAGACCTTGACAAATGGGGTGTTACGACAACTCTGCGACCTTGGGACCTCATGGCTGGGATAACCATCTTTTCCATGTTTGTCCCTGGGAGCTGTGGGTGGTCTCAGAACACACTGAACAGCTCCTAAGGCCAGGGAGAACTCAAAGTGGAAGATAAAAATTAGATGAATCATAGGTGATTTTCTCGGGAGTAGAAAATATACATCTTAATTTTGTTAAATTGTAACAAAATGGAGAATGTGGACAACTAAAGGATATAAAAGTGATGTATAGATCATGCAGAAATATTTATACATGTTGGCTGTTTGCTTATATGATACTTATTTTGAGTGAACAAGCCTCCGTGCCTAAAAATGGCCCTTGAAGAAGCCCTAAGAGAGACTGTGTCCTGGACTTTGATAGCTCCAACCCTGGAACAAGGGAGAAAGATGGTAAGCTGGCCAGTGGCCAGTGCTCAGGACTGAGGAAAGCACGGCCCTGGGGAGGTCAGCAGTCTGTTTAACCTGCCAGCGTGTCCTTCTCCCTCCTGCTGCTGCCTCTGCGCTCTCCCTTTGTTCTCTTCCCATACCCTGGACTCCCAGTTTTTTTCTTTCAACTCACTTCAGATTTGTCACATGCATCGAGGGTCTCCTCTGCACATGTACCAGTTGGGTTCTGGGGACACAGGAGTTAATGAGCTCCATCTTCATCCTCAGGGAATGCCCAGGTTAGTGGAGAGGACAGGTAAGTAAATAGATGGCCACAGCGTAAGGATGTGAGCTCTGTCGAAGAGGAGGATGCTAAGTGTGATGGGGTCCTGTGCCTAGATTGGTGGCAGGCTTCCTGAAGAAGCAATGCCTGAGTAGACTCTTAAAGAGCTCATGAAACAGCCAGGCAGGTGGAAGGACTACTCAGCATGTATGAAGGCCCTGAGTGTTAGGGGGACAAGGTCTGCTTGGAGAATTGGTTCAAACGGTATGAGCTGGTGAGTGGTTGGAGATGAGGCTGGGGAGGCAGGCAGGACCAGACCATGGAGGGCCTTGTATTCCAGGCCAAGGTGGAGAACAGTGTCCATAGTAAACAATATGTGTTTGTGGAGCTAAGCTGCTCTCATTTTGTCCTGTAGTCAGTGGGGAACCATTTAAGAATTTTAATCAGGGGAGTATCATGATCAGATGTGCATTGGAAATAAAAATCATCGGGCAGTCTGGAGGAGGATGTATCGGAAGGGAGAAAGACTGTATGTAGCCAGGGGGCTCACTGAGGGGCCATTGCCTGGTTTGGGAGAGAAATAATGGTGTTAACCAAGGCAGTTTACAGGGATGGAATGGAGGGATGGGCCCAAGGGGTAGAATTATCAGGACACAAAATGATCCATGACCAGTTTCATACGAGATGGGATAATTGACTGGTATGAATGAGAAGGAGACAAAACCATTTCTGGCTTAAATGATTGAGTTTGGGTGCCTTAAACCATACGTATCAGAAAAAAAAAAAAAAAAAAATTGCCCTAGGTATTTCAAACAGAGGGAATTTAAAACAGAGAATTGGGTTTGAAGGGGATAGACTTGATAAGAAGGAAAATAGGTTGGTGAGACAGTCTAGACATTATCAATAGCAGGAAGCCACTGCGCCCTCAAGGCTGGAGGGCCAAAGTGGGGAGATGGTTCCCTGGAGCCCAAGAGCTGGGGCCACATGGTAGAAGCTTGCTGATTGGGAAATGGATCATAAACAGGACCTGTCAAGTGGGAGTTGGAGTCACAGAGGAGATGCAGCTGTTGCCAGAGATGCTGTTTGAGGCAGAAGTAGAGGGGGAGAGACATCTTGGCTTTCACCTTCTCTGTACCTTCTTTTTACTATATTGGTTCCCCGTACCCCCCCCCCAGTATCCCACCAGTGTTTATTCCACTAGGCTGAACCTAGCTGGAAACAGGCTGGGAGGGGAGCCTTGAAAATGTAGTCTATTTTGAGAACAAGGGGGATAGGCTGGATCTCAGAGCAAATAGAAATGGGTGATGGATGGGGTGACCTCTGTGAGGTCAGATATTACTCTCGGTGGTTTCGGATAGGGATGTCATTGTCTGGAATTTAGTCTGGAAATGCAGATTTGGGTTTTATCAGCAAGGGTACTCTTGGCAGCTGAAGCTGGGGAAGTAGTTGGGATCACTTAAAGAAGGTACATAAAGTAAAAAACAAAAAATAGGAAGGAGCAAGGAAAGAACTGTGAGGAACATTATTTAGAGAGTGAGCTGAGGAGGATGAGTTCACAAAGGGAGCTAACAAGGCAGTCAGAGATCAGAGGCGAACCAGGATTGAGCAGTGTTGCTACGCCCATTGAAAAATTTCAAGAAGAGCACTGTGTCAGTTAGCTATTGTTGCATAACTAACCACCTCAAAACTTTGGGCTTAAAACAACAATAGCCTTGTATTTTGCTCATGAATCTGTAATTTGAGCAGGGCCTAGGAGAGATGACTCATCTCTGTTTTATGCAGTACAGCAGGGGTGGCTTGACTGGAGGCTGTGGGGGGGGGTGTCCACTTCCAACGTGGCTTACTCATGTGGGTGGCAAGTAGATGCTGCCTGTTGGCTAGGAGCTCAGCTGGAGCTGTGAGCCAGGACCTGTGTTCCTCTCCATGTGGGCCTCTCTGTGGCTGTTTGGGCTTCCTTATAGCATGGTGGCTGGGTTCTAAGAAAATAAGGCTGAAAGTACATCATAGTTTTATGACCTAGCCTTGGAAGACACATATTCTTTACTGTATTGGTTGGAGCAGTCACAGGAGTTGGGGAAATAGATCCTACCTCTTAATGGGGGAATAAGACTCTAGAAGAATATGTAGGATGGTAGATATTGTTTTAGGTATTTTTGAAAAATATAATCTTCCAGGAGTATTCAACATTGTCCCATGGGAGGTCAAATTAGGTGAGCACTGACAAGGGTATTTTGGGTTTGGCAATTTAGAGTTGTTGGGAAGAGCAGCTGCAGTGGGATGAGTGGGGTGGGAGAGAAATGAGAGCCAAGTAAGTAGAGACAGTTAATGTAGGATGCTCTTTTCAGATGTTTAGCCACGAAAGGGAGAAGAGTTAGGCTAGTGGTTATAGCAGAACATGGGATTAAGGTCTGGGGGCCGGGGCTTGAGCAGGCTTGTAGCTGATGGGGAAGGAGGAGCAGGGAGCAGGGAATGGAAAAGTCAGGAGACTAGTAACGGATAGAACAGGTTCAGGAGGAAACTGAAGGGCTGGGCATTAAGAATACAGGTGGGAACATTAGCCTTTGATCAGCTTTGTTTTGAGACCAGAGGAAGATGGCATGGCTGGGTACAGATGAGTGTGTAGAGTGGAGGGGGGAAGGGAAGAGAAGTGGGCAGCTGAGCAGTCAGCAGCCTGATGGCCTCTATTTTCTGTCTGAAGTAGGAGGCAGGACCATCTGCTGAGAATGAGGGGGTAGGAGGTGGCATTGGAGGCTCGAGGAGGGGGTGAAGGTTTGGAGTAGCTGCTGTTTGCAGTGGGGAGCTGTGTGTGAAAGGGGAGTTGGCCAGCGTGAGGGAATAGGGCTTCTCAGTGGCACTGGGCATCCCACTGGAAACCTGCTTTTTCTAAGTGCCTGTAGTTGGCAGGAGGAGATGCCCTGATTAGGGGACTGCCATGGCTGGGAGTGAACTGGGGCTCTTGGAGGAGCCTCCTCTTGAAGTTGTGGCACTGGGTTTCCTGAGACCCTGAAGCCACTCTGAGTCAGGCTGGAACCTGGCTCTGCCTGGCTGTGCCATCAGGGCCCATTTGGGTGGGGAGGACAGCTGCTGCCTTTTCTCTGTTTAGAGCCTCACTGGCTCCCTAAGTACCTATGGCAGTGAGGTCAATAGCAATAATAGCAGTCATAAAGATTTGGCATCTTCCTCCCAGGGATAAGCATTGGATGCTTTTCTTTGGAAAGCATGGTCCAGGCTGGCTGTGTGCAGAGTACAGAGAGCTCCTTGTGGTTGCTGTGGCATGCTAGGCCTGGTGATTGCAGGGCCGATTGAAGACCCATGTGCAGAGCCTTTAGGAGAGGGACTGAGGGGGAGGCCTCAGATGGCCACTCTGTGGACCATCAGCATTAGCTGGCAAGTTGGTGCTAGCTGCTGGCTAGATTTTGCCTCTGGTGGAAAACAAAGTCATACCTGGGTCAGTCTTCTCTGTTATAAAACCAAAAGGAGCCCAGCTGGAAAGCTCATTTTCTTTTGTATTTAAAGTGAATATTACGGTTGTTTTTTGGGCCAGGCCTAAAGTATCTTAGGA
This sequence comes from Orycteropus afer afer, assembly GCF_000298275.1. NCBI lineage: Eukaryota > Metazoa > Chordata > Mammalia > Tubulidentata > Orycteropodidae > Orycteropus > Orycteropus afer. The sequence goes on along the minus strand of NW_006921666.1, from coordinate 3,378,461 downwards.
GTCGGTGGGTGGTGCAGATGGCAAAGTGCTCTACTACCAGCTGATAGGTTGGAGGTTCAAACCCACTCAGGTGCCTCAGAAGACAGGCTTGGTAATCTGCTTCTGAAAGCCCTGAAAACCTTGTGGAGCAGTTCTACTCTGCACACATGGAGTCATCGTGAATTGGAATTGACTTGATAGTAACTAACAACAACAACAACAACAACAATGGTGTCTTGGTTTTAGGAAAATTGCTCAGGTGTACTTGGTAGAAGAAGGATTTCAAGGGGGCTTTAGGGCTCCCTTAGCTACCAGAAACTTTGAGATAGAAGGAAGCAAAGCTACTTTTCTGTACAGCTTTCTGGTACTCCATTCCTGCCCATTGCAGGTATCTTGCACCCTTGTACTTCTCTCCAGCTGTCCATTAATCTCCACCATTGTCCTCCCATATCCACCCCACTCAGGGATGGATCACAGCCTGATCTTGAGAGAAAGTAATCTGATTAAAGTAATTCATACCAAGGAGGGAGTGACTGATAGATTTGGCCTCTGTATTTGCAGTTTAACAGGTAAGCTTCAATCTAAACACATCTCTACTTTAAGGATAAAGGTGTGCAGCAGTGAATCTTTGGAGACAAGGAGGGGGCTATTGGTTGTATCTGTTAGGATGCTTCGGCTGCAGGTATCAGAAAATTCAACCAAAAGTGGTGTAAATACTAATAACCTATATTATCTTACACATCAAGACATCTAGAAATAGGGTCGGCTGTTCCAAGGTTGACTAATCCAGCACCTCATTGTGTTGTTTTTTTTTTTTTTAATTGTTGCTGTTGTTTGTTTTTTCTTTTAATAGACTTTAGTTTTCAGAGCTGTTTTAGAAGTACAGAAAAGTCATGCAGAAAGTACAGGGAGTTCCCATTTGCTCCTTCCCTCTGCACATTGTTTCACTTATTAATATCCTGCACTCCTGGGTACATTTATCATTGTGGTTTTTAAGGACCCACATTCTTCCACTGTGCCTTCTCAGCCTCCTGGCTTGTCTCATAAGCTAGTGCCTCTCATGGTCCCAAAACAGTTGCAGCAGTTCCTGGTGTTACAAGTAGATGATAGCCTGACATTAAAGGCCAGTTTGTACACTTACATCCCTTATTGAAAGGAGGGAAAAATCTCTCCCAGGAGCCCCCCAGTAGAATTCCTCTCATTTCTCATTGGCCAGAACTGGGGTCCATGCCCAGGCCTAAATCAGTCCTGGTGAGAGAAATGAGAACACCTTGATTGGCCAGTCATGATTCACCTGCCTTCCTTGGAGGGCGTGGAGGATGCACAAGATGTGAGTTTGGTTTTGGTTCTGTTACCAAGGAAACAGAGGCTAATGGCTGGGGGGTGGTACCCAGTATCCAATAGTGTTTTGTATCTCCTATGAACCTGGCATTCCTCCTGGGGAAGGGGGCAATCTCTGGGTAGATGTTGAATGATGGCAGAGAAATGGAGGTAAACCCTTGGTAAATGGTGTTTGCAGAACCTGATGGTGTGGGTGACTTTGCACAAAAGAGAAAGGCAACAGCTAAGGGTGATTTTAAGCTTTGTCATTATCACCTGATATTGTCCTTTAATCGTTGGGGCAACTCTCCTTCTAGATGCACGGCCAGTGACTCTTATTGATTTGAGTGGCTGGCCAGAGCCAGACTAATTGGGCCCAGAGATTGGAACAATGATTCAGCAGGAAGGACGAGGCAGAGTCCGCTGTCTGCTGGCGGGCTGGCTTTGTAGTGGTTCTTCTCTGCCCACAGTAGCTGGGAGCTTAGAGGGCTAGATTTCATTGCCATTCCATTGCTTGAGAGCAGGGCAGGGCTCAGATGATCTATGAGCCCACGGTGAGCCCATACTCTGCAGGTCCCAATAGTACCACCCAGTATCCCTCCCACATATCTTTCAAGCTTCTGAAGTTGATGATGAACAAGGGCTCTATCATCTCCCTACAGAATCTAACTTGTGGTTGAGTACAGTGCCTGCCACATACTCAAAAAAAACCAGACTCACTGCCATAGAGTTGATCTGAGTAATAGCACCCCTCTACCTCCAACTGAGTTTCCAAGGCTATAAATCTTTATGGAAGGAGACTGCCTCATCTTTGTTCCACACAGCAGCTGGTGGGTTTGAACTACCAACCTTTTGGTTAGCAGCCAAGGGCCTTAACCACTACACCACCAGAGCTCCTTCCCCAAACTTCTCCTCCCTAAAAATGGAATTCTGCTATATTGGGGTGGGACTCTCTGGCTGGAGCCCCAGAATCTAATCCATCTCTTACTTTTATCAGGCCCATCCCAAGGGTCTCTGAAAATAAAGACCCATGCCAGTCCTGTTTTCAACGTTTTTGAATAGTATTTTCTGTGCATGCTGTCTGTCATCTTGTTTCTTTTCTAAATGTGTTGATTGAGCAGTGGGTGGCTGGGTAATGTTTTTGTTAGCACAGAATCCAACAGCTGATTTTATTTAAAAAAAAAAAAGGGGGAGGGTACCCAAGACATAGGCTATCCCATGAAACTTCTCTTCACCCTATAATTCTTTTTCTAAAAAGTGTGCTCTTTAATAACTTACCAGAACAAAGATAAACCCCATGAATGGCAAGCTGTTTGCATCACTCTGAATTACTTTGATCCTTGTCAAACACCCATTTTTACCAGTTTGGATGGGTGCAGGCATTCTATTTAGTGAGCTGTTTCCAGAGAACATTATTTCTTTTATAATATATAATAACTTGATAACAGTAACTCATGTTTCAGTTGCATTTTCCAGTTTACAAAGCTCTTTCTGTGCCTTATCACAAACTTCCTTTTGTATTGTCCTGAATTATATTGGGTGAGGCAGGGCTGCCTAAAGAAAGAAGCAAGAAAATGCTGGACCCAAGTCCTGCATCCGGTGATTTATGAGCTTTGCAACCTTGGAGGTGCTTTGACCTCTTAGAACTCCAGTTTTCTTTTCCATCAAATGGGCAAGATGAGGATTAAAGAGAGCAGATACCTGAAATGCCTTGTGGCACAGTGCTAGGCATGTGTTGTTATTACAGTTCCTAGACTTGTGCTGTCTAGTCAATTCCGACTCACACCAACTCGATGTGACAGAGTAGAACTGCCCCATAGGGTTTCCTAGACTGTAATCTTCACAGGAGAAGATCACCTAGTTTTTGCTCCTACTGAGCTGCTGAGTGGGTTTGAACTGCCAGCCTTTTGATTGGCAGCTGAGCATATATTCATTGCATCACCAGGGCTTCTTCCACAGGCATGTAGTAGGTACTAAATAATGATACTTTCAAATTTTTTCTATTATAAACAGCAATCACTAGTTTTCAAACTTTTATGTAGTTTTCAATTTTTAAATTATATTTCTACGTGACCTACAATTGACTTTTCCTCCTGTGAACCAATGATCCTGATAGGAAAGTGGTCTCCATATTTCACCTTGAAGAAAGTATTAATTGTTGAAAATACTTTATGGATTCATAAGCTTTCAGATCAAATAATTCTTCTTTCTGCATTCTGAAACTGGTTCCCTAAAACTCAGAGGTAATCCCCCTCCCACCAAAACTTCAGAAATAGAAAAACTCAGTCCTTTGGGATAACATGAATGTGAGTGTATCATTATCCCAAGGGAGAGGACAAACCCTTTTAAGTATTCATTGATTCATTAATTTATTCATTCACTCATTCATTCAGAGGAGAATTCAATAAACATCTGCTGAGTGTTGAGTTTGTGCAAGGTGCTGGTGAAAACATTGGCTGTTGGAAGAATTTTATGGAGAAAATACATTTTGGAAGAAAAATCAAAAAGTCAAATTGATAACAACACCTGTTTTATTTTAGTTGATTGCATCTGTTGTCAAAAGAAAAAGCTAAATGAGTCTGTGTAGGGCAGGCGCTTAAGAAGGGAAATTGAATGAAAACAGAAAATGAAATGGAATAGTGTTTTTTTTTCTTTCCAAACTCTCTTCTGCCCAGAACCACCCACCCAGTGAATTTCAAGGGGATAGTGAACCCCTAAGGAGCTTTGGTGGCACAGTGCCAGAGGCATTTGACTGCTAACTACAAGGCTAGTAGTGCAAACCCACTAGCTTCTCCGTGGAAGGAAGATGGGGCAATCTATTTCTGAAAGATTTACCACCTTGGAAACCCAGTGAGGGTCCCTATGAGTTGGAATCGACTCGATGGTAGTGAGTTTGGTTTGGTTTTGGTTTAGTGAGCCCCTAGAATTTTGTGCAGAATTATATGTGTTTATTTTCTGGGCTTCCTAGATGGCATTGGGAACTACTATAAAGCCAATAACCCTGACTTCCATTGCAGCAGGCCTGTTGTTTTAAAAGAACCAACCCAGCGTTCTTTAAAGACCAGCTTTGTTGAGCTGTTTTAACTTTACAAGTGTTCCAGTCTAGTGACATCAGTCAGAATCCCAGCGTTGCGCAGCCATCACCATTCCTGGTTTCTAAGACTTCCTTATCACCCCAGTTTTATGTGTACTGCCAACTATTTTGGGCAATGAATGACTTTAGTAATTCATTATTAGCAATTAATATTAACCAATAAAATCTATGACTGCTGTTATGATTAATGATGTTAGATGTTCATAATAACCAATAGTACTAATAATGACTAATTATGTAATTGATTACTAACAGAGAAATCTTTGAAGCACCTTTCAGTGCTGTTTTGATATTAATGATCATTAAAATTTTCCCAGTGAAAAATGATCATAGAATAACTGATGAGGAATTATTGTTTGGCCAGAAGTTTCCTCCCCAGTACAGAGACCCCACTGAACTAAAGCACCATGTAGCCTGGGGAGATTGCCTGGAAGACTTTGTGTATTATTATTATTGATGGATGCCATCACATTGATTCTGACTCGTAGTCACCCTGTGTAACAGGGTGAAACCACCTTGTAGGGTTTCTAGGCTGTAATCTGTATGGAAGCAGATCACCATGTCTTTCTCCCACGGAGCCACTGGTGGTTTTGAACCGCTAACCTTTCAGTTAGCAGCTGAATGCTTAATCATTGCGCCACTTGGGCTCCTTTACCCTGAAGATAAACAGTAAATGTTGATTGAACAAATGAGTGAATCTCAGTGTGGGTCCTCCCCTTACCCTGCCTTGGTGTGAGTCCCTCTGGAACTTAGACTAGAGCAAAACGCTGGAGAGCTTTGCTTGCCTGACTTCAGAGCCCACAGAGTGGAATCAGGTACCTCCAGTGGTATGCATGCTGTCGGCCTGGGCCTTGGCAAGTTGTTTCTGTTTCCTATGCACCAGCTCTGCCTGCCCTTTTGTGGTGGCTGAGGGCCATCTGAGGGCACAGTGGCGTGATGCGATGCCCAGAGGCTGTCGCGTCCAGGGCCTGAGTCTGACTGATGCGGCCAGGCCTCTCGGTCACTGCCTCTCTCTTCTAGTTTCATGTGACAGAAACAGAAACAAAACATAAACTAAATCAATTATCATAAGGTCACAGGTCTAGCCCATGAAAGAGTAGACAAGACTTAAAAGAAATTGGACTGCAGCCTAATGTAATTAAGAAAGGTTTGCATGGAAATTGAGTATAATAACCCTGTGCAATGATCCTTTTAGAATGATGTCTGGTACATCACCTAGGACACAAGGCTTAAAAACAAAGCTTCAGATGCTTAGTGGCCTTGCTTTAGACTGATTTTTTGTGTATCTCACAGTGCCTAACACAGTGTTGGACATAACATCAAAAACAGAAAACCCAACCAGTTGCCGTTAAGTAGATTCTGACTCATGGTGACCCTTTGTGTGTTGAAGTAGAACTGAAAACCATAGGGTTTTTCTTTTTCTTTGCCTTCAGTGACTTTGATCTTTTGAAATTAGATAGCCAGGCCTTTCTTTCAAGGTGTCTCTGGCTGGATTTTGGTTAATAGCTGACCACTTAACCATTTGTGCCTCCCAGGGGCTCCTTATAAAATCATAAACTAACAAACCAAACCCCTTGACATCAAGTCAACTCCAACTCATGGCGACCCCACATATTACAGAGAAGAATAGTCCATAGGGTTTTCTTGGCTGTAAGACTTATGGAAACAGATTGCCAGGTCTGTCTTCTCTGGTACCACTGGGTGGGTTTGAAATGCCAACCTTTACTTTGGTAGCAAAAAGAAGTATAAGCCAAGGCTCATTGCTGGGGCTTGGATAGATTGAATGAGGGTCTTTCGTTCTTGATTACTGCCATCTGGAGTAGCCAAGGGTAGAGATGGATGGTCTTGGAGAGCTCAGACTGTGTTTGATACCAAGAATTACTAGCAAGGTAGGTCAGTGCTTCTCCCCAGGCCCAACTTGGAACACCTATCTTGTACCTAGGAGGGCTGATTGGTGAGCAGGAACGTTGCTTTCCGTGTTTCCCTCCTGGAACGCTAGAACATCTCCCAAGTGCCGCCATCACCCTAGCTCACCCACTTCGTCCGTGAATTTGTGAGACCCTCTTAAATGCGGTGGTGGTGCAGTCTCAGAATGGAGTCCCTGCATGCAGAGAGAGGTATCGTGTGCTCTGGCAGATGTCACTGGGTTCTTCTTGTTCTCTGCCAGTGATGTTTAATTTCAGGTCATTAACTAGACACTTGAAATGCCAGATAAATCTTTAAAAACCTTCTTTTTCCATCATACCATCACTCAAGAATCCCCCAAAAGCAAAGACCAAACCCACTGCTGTTAAGTCAATTCTGACTCACAGTGACCCTGCAGGGCAAGTAGAACTGCTGCTGTTGGGTTTCTAAGACTGTGATCTTTACAGAAGCACATTGCCACATCTTTCTTCCGCACAGCAACTGATAAGTTTAAACCACTGACCTTTGGTTTTGCAGGTGAGCACTTAACCACTGTGCCACCAGGGCTCTGAAGCCACAGTGGGACTAAATCACCAAAACTATAAGCTTTTCATTCAAGTGATCAAATCCTTCCTCTCTTGTTCCTCAGGTCTTGTCCAGCCTTTTCTCTTACCCCAATTTAATTTTTTTTATTATGAAATATTTTAGACATACAAGTATAGAAAATTATTTACAGAAGTCTCCCTGAGCCACAGTTTTGCTTTCTGTGGGTTCAGTTACTGGCAGTCAACTGTGGTCTGAAAACACTTAAGTTCTTCCCTGTTTTAAGTAGAGTGATAAAATCTCATGTCCTCTCCTTCCACCCCAGAGCCAGCTTCCTCCTCCGCTGGGATGAGACTGAAAAACACAGGAGGGTGAGCGACTGCACCACACCCTGTGGGCATCCAGTAGGTTAATGCTGCCCAACACCCTGCGTACCTGTCATATGTATGTATAGGAAAAAACATAGTATATATAATAGGGTTTGGTACTGTCTGTTTTCAGGCATCCCCTGGGGGTCTTGGAATGTATCCCCCACAAATAAGGAGGGACTATGGTATATATAGGGAGCTCTGGTGGCATAGTGTCTAAGGCATTTGACTGCTAACCAGAAGGCTGGCGGTTCAAACCCAGCAGCTACTCCTCAGAAGGAAGGTTGGGCAATCTACTTCTG
>NW_006921666.1:3350492-3369920 GCF_000298275.1 Orycteropus afer afer | reverse complement strand
AGATTGCCCAACCTTCCTTCCAAGGAGTGGCTGGTGGGTTTGAACCGCCAGCCTTCTGGTTAGCAGTCAAATGCCTTAGGCACTACACCACCAGAGGTCCCATATATATATTATACCAGCTTATTTAATATATACTAAGTTCTGCTATAATGTGACAAATATGTTCCTAAAAATCACCACACTATAAATAAAGTCACACAACAGAAATCATAAGGCTTACGGGAAAAAAGTGAGTTGCAGGCACAACACTCAAAAATGTCATCAGTGATACATAATTGACCAGTTGCTGTGGAGTCCGCTCTGACCGTGGCGACCCCGTGGGTGTCAGAGTAGAAGTGTGCTCTGTAGGATTTTCAAGGGATGATTTTTTGGAAGCAGATCACCCAGCCTTTCTTCTGAGGTGGACTTGAACTTGCAGCCTTTTTAACAGCTGAGAGTGTTAACCATTTGTACCACCCAGGAACTCAAGATTACCGAAAACCAAACCTACTGCCGTCGAATCGACTCTGACTCATAGCAACCCTCACTGGGTTTCCAAGGATGTAAATCTTTATGGAAATAGATTGCCTCATCTTCCTCCCTCAGAGCAGCTGGTGGGTTTGAAGTGCTTAGGAACCTAATAAACATGCTAGCATCATTTCATACATGTTAGATAGTTAAATACATAATACTATAATACATGTGACACTTTACCTTGAAGTGTGGGTGGAAGTAGGCTTTGGAAAACTTGTAGCTTTTGAGTTATTGTGAAGTGGTGGGATAGAAGATTGTAACAACAGATATGGACAGTGACAGCTTGTAACACATGCAGTGATGATTGAAGTGTGTGTAGTCTGTGTGTTCTTACAGCTTTCTGTGTTCACCTAGTATTTCTTGCAGATGACATTGTCCATAAACTAATGCTAAGTTTGTGTTACGATCAGACTATTTCCTAATATATCAGTCAGACTGTAACACATTTGTGTTTTCAAACCAAGTGTTGTGGCAGAACTGACTGTGTATTGTAAGACATTTAGGTGGCAAACAGTATCAAACCATATAAGCTCTAAGTGCCTGCAGTGGTGTTGCATATAAGTGCTCCCAGAATTCAGAAGAAGGGCCTCCTGTGGCCCTGCAGATCAGGGACAACCAGGAACTCCTTCCCATCTCGTGGGGTAAAAATGCATAAACGTGATATATTGAATCCTTGCAGTCATGGACCCATTTTACAGATGACCATCACAGGCATAGAGCGGAGGAGCCAGGGCTAGAAGCTTGATTGTCTTACTCTAGGTCTGGTGCTCTGCTCACCACATTCTGCTGCCTCTTACCCAGCAGGGGTGCACCTCAGAGCCAGACAAACAGAACCATCTCTTCCACCGTTCCCATGGAAACAGCAAAATCATCCCCTGGCTGGGGCCAGCTAGCAACTGCCAGACCAAGACATGTAATAATAATAATAACACACATTTTTGGAAAGAGGATGCCAAATGGGTAAATAATTAATGCAACGATTCGACCTGCTGCTTCCCGAACCCATGCACCATTCTTACGACAATGGAGGAATTAGGCTCTGAGTAATTAATTTTGCCTAAACACATAACAAGTGGGAAGTGAATTTTGTGCTATGAACCCCGTTCAGCTCTTAAGACTGGAGATAAATTGTTTTTGCACCCTGGCACCCCATCGCAACATCTGTGCGTAATTAAGCCTCAGCAATGAGTTTACCTCTCAGTGTGTGAGGCATCGTCCACTGTGTATGTGGGGTTTAATAACCTCAGCCCTGTGCTATAAATCTCCAGGCCTCAGACAAGCCTGGAATGCAGAGAAGCTGTCAGGGAGACTGGGAGTGAGCAAAGGGCAGCCAGGCTGAATAGTCAAGACTAGAGTGTAGATTTGGCATCTGTGTGTGTGTGTGTGGCGGGGGGGGGGTGGGGATGGGGGTGGGAAGGACAAGCAGTGAGGTTAGTGACAAACCTGGGGAACAGCTGGGGACAAGGTAGGAGGAGAGAAGCCGTATGACGAGTGTTTGCGGAGAGGACGAGATGAGAGTGTGTGTGTCTGGAATTGGGGACAGGTGGTGGGTTGTCTGATGAGCAGGATCATTTCAAGTTTTCTTAATCTTAAGTAAGGAGCCTGGGACCCTACAGAACTTTTGTACAAACTGAGAGGATGTGCATGCTGCTGGAGAAGCCCCACAGCTTCCTAAGAATCTCAAAGATGATGAACCACCGGTTTATAATAATGATACCATTTATCACCACCTGCCTGTCAGTGTGTGAGACTGTGGCAGCTTACATGTTGTTAGGATACTGGAAGCTATAGCACTGGTATTTCAACTACTAGTATGGTTACCCATAGTGGACGGGTTTCAGCAGAGCTTCCAGACTTAAGACAGACTCGGAAGAAAGGCTTGGTGATCTTCTCCCCCAAATTAGCTGATCCTTATGGATCACAACAAAATATTGTCACATGTAGTGCTGGAAGATGAGCCCCTAGGTTGGAGGGCACTCCAAATACACAGGAGTGACAACAGTGGACTCAGACATACCAAGGATCATGGAGATGGCACTGGACAGGGTAACCTTTCGTTCTATTACACAGTCACCCAGAGTTGAACTTGTCTCAACAGCAAAAACAGCCGCAGCTGTGTTAGACAGCTTTAAGCACTTTACACATATTTACCCTTTGACCTTATACAGCCCCCATGAGGGAGGTGCCACTATTAACCTGAGGGGTCCAGTGGGGAAACTGAGGCCCAGAGAGACCAAACTGTTTGCAAAGTTGCACAGAGGGTAAGTGGCAGAGGCAGGCTTTGAGTGGGGCACCTAGCCCCAGAATGCACGTTAAACCACTGTGCTTCTCTGCCTTTGTAACATGGCTGCAAACTGGTTCATTCCTATGGTTGCATAAGAATCACCTGGGATCTTGTTAAAATGCAGATTCTGAATTAGTCTCTCTGGGGTAGAGATGCAAATTCTCAGGGTTCAAACCAGAATGAACTGTTTCAAAACCTGGCTTTGTAATAACTTGGGGGAAAATCTAAATGGTGGTGTGTTCTCATCCTGTGAACCACCCATGAACCTATGTGTTCTGGCTGCTGTTGGTCAGCAGTCTGTCCATTACCCTACACATGCTAGTATGAAGTCAGAGCTGCTATTTTCTTTGTAAACATCATCATTTTACAGATGAGGTTACAGAACTCACAGTCGCACAGAGTCTGGGAGGCAGGGCTGGGGCTGCAGCACAGTGGTCTGACCCAGGGTCTGTGCTCTCTCCCCTGCTGGGCTCAGTTTGAGGGGAGGCGTGCAGCCTGGGTGGTGGGTGCTGGCCCAGACCAGCCAGGACCTGCTTCATGCTGCCTGGAGCACAGGGATGAAACAGAAGCGCAGGGTCAGGAGCAGGCCCGCACACGGTGGGCTGATTCTGAGGCCCAGAACCTTGGTCTAGAACGCTGCTCTCCTTTGGAGGTCTGGATTGGGATCAGTGTGGGGTCAGATGGAGACCCAAGGAGGGGACTTCTCTGTGGTAAGGAGGTTGAATCTGGACTCGGGGGCCTGCACTGCTGTGTTTTAGTCTCCTCGGGCTTCCGTGACAAATTACCACAAACTGATTGGCTTAAAATAACAGAAATTTATTCTCTCACAATTCTGGAGGCCAGAAGCCCAAAATCAAAGTGTTATCTGGGCTGTGCTCCCTCTGAAGCCTGTAGGGAAGGGTCCTTCCTTGCCTCATCCAGTCTGGGAGGCCCAGGCTTTCCTTGGCTTGGGTCTGCATCACTCCAGCCTCTGCCTCTGCCTTCATACACTGTCTTCTCTCTGTTTCTCTTCTTTTTTATGAGGACACCAATCAGATTAGATTAGGGCCCATCTTACTTCAGTGTCATCTCATGTTAATGTAACTAACAAATCTTCAGTGACCACTGTTTCCAAATAAGGTCACATTCACAGGCATCAGGGGCTAGGACTTGAACTTGTTTGTTTTGGGAACACAAATCAATCCATATTTGCCAGGGTGTGACAAGTCATAGTTTCGTTTTGTTCTATAGGATGGTGGTGGACTTACCTCTTTAAAAATTTTCTCTTTTCCTTTCCCTTTCTTGATGGAAAGGAGCTCTGGTGGTGCAGTGCCTAAGGCATTTGACTGCTAACCAGAAGGTTGATGGTTCAAACCCACCAGCTGCTCTGCAGAGAGAAGACTGGACAATCTACTTCCATAAAGGTTTACTGCCTTGGAAACCCAGTGGGGGTCACTATGAGTCAGAATCGACTCGATGGCAGTGAGTTTGCTTCTTTGGTTTTCCTTGATGGAAGAAGCAGAATAGGAACAAGGGTGTTGGGGTGAGTAAGTTTCACCTTACACACCCCAAGCCTTGCTGTCCACATGACGGCTTAGGAGCAAGTCCCACGATCCTCTGTCCTCCTGTCAAGCCAAGTTTCTCCTAACGAGCAGTTTGGCATTTTGCAGTCATTGCAGCTTCATACCCACCAAGGACCATTGAAGGGTCCCCCTGCCCCTCTGAGCCCCCCTGACAAATGCCTTTTGTCCCCCAGGTTTGGTACTCCTGTCATCAGATCTCAGCAGCTGAAGCCTGTTTGTCAGGCTGGAAGTGGATACATTTGGGGGAAGGGAAGGGGGAAACCCAAGTCCACCCACATCCACAGTTCACAAGCCCAGAGAATCTCCAGCCTTGGAGCTTCGTTTTCTACCCACAGCTCTTCTGAGGCTGTTTTCCAAATCACCTCAGGAAGGCCCCTCTGGGGGGGTCTGACCTCAAGTCTCCAGTGCCCCAGGCACCCACAACCAAGCTTAGTTTTTCCAAGGAACACAGGGGAGGGACTTAACCCCCAGACATGTCCCTTTCATTTGGAAGCCATGGACAACAGTAATAGAAACACGCACTCATGTTTTTAAAGACATTTTTTGAAAAATACTAAGCAAGTCTGAATTTTAAGTTCAAAGTGACAGAGTCACAGAATCACAGATTTCTCTATTGGCCTAGATTTTTAAATGGCACAAACCACAGGCAAGTAGCAAACCAAAATAACACCTCGATTTCAGTTGGAACCTTTGTTCCAGGGAACCCAAAGTGCTTCACTTGCCTGAATGGCCCCGTTTGTCCTCAGGGCTCCTTACTGAGAAAGGGGCAGGAACAATTTTCCTTTCTAATGGGAAAAACTAAGGCACCGAGGAAGCAAGTGGCTAGTCCAAGACTCAGCAATTATCAGCAAAACTTGGAACAGGAAGCAGTCTCTTGACTTGAAGGCCACTATCTCACTCCTAGATGAGCTTTGGGTGTTTGGGGAGAAGAACACCTTATACCCCCAAATACGTGAATTATCTGCCCTGGTTTCTTTCTTTGTAAGAAGTGACTCCATCCAGTTGTGGGGGACAGAGCATGCTGAAAAGCAGGTGATTGCGTCTTCCTGGCCCTGGTGGTTCTGATGGGTGCTGCTCACTCATGTGCAGCCAGCAGTCCTTGGTACAGTCCAGTCTCTTGCCTAGTTCTGGGGGAATCTGTTCTTTTCTTTGCTGTTGGGTGTTCACAGAGTTGACGGGGTTGGAGGGCATATCAGTTAGGAATGCACTTGTCTGCAGGTAATAGAATACCCAATATAGAGTGTCCTAAATAAAAAGGATTTATTTCCCTCACAAAACAAGAAGGCTTGTAGGTGCTGCCTGCTGACATTGTTTCGTGACTTGACAATATCAGGGCTGGCATCTCTGTGACGCTCTTTTCTTTGTGGTTGCAAGATGGCTACAGCAGCTCCAGGTACTGCGTTCACTTTCAAGGCAGGAGGAGAACAAGGGCAGGGAAGTAGTACCATCTACAAGCACCCCTTTTTATCAAGAAAATATAAACTGTCCCAAAATCCCTTAGCAGACATCCACCTGTGTCTCATAAGCCATTCTCTCGTTGCAAGGCGGGCAGGGAAAGTAGTTTTTCCTGTCTTTGCATTGGAAGCAGGCAAGGGGCAGGGGAGCATTGCGAATAGGCATTGAGTTAGAATCCAGCATTTGGTCTGCTGCAGAGGGCTTGAAGGAAGTGGGCATGAGAAAAGTCATAATTCCCTGACCAAAAAATTCATCATCTGGTAAAGTCTCATATAGTACACCCATTGCACAGGTATAAAAACGGAGGTCGAGAATTAAGATTCAGGCAAGGAGCTTGAAATGGATCTGATAGTAGGAAAGGAAGAATAAACCAGCTTTTTTTTTTTTTTTAACACTAACTCTGGCCCAGGTATGTCCCAATTTGAGTTTGGGGTTTTAATTGGAAGGCACTGAGGAAGGTGGAGAAACCATTCTGTGGTCCCTAAACAAGAAGAAACCTGGTTGCCATCCAGTTGATTCTGACTCCTGGTGGTCCCACGTGTGTCAGACTAGAACTGCGTCTACAGGGCTGTCAGTGGCTGAGTTTTTGGATGAGATTGCCAGGCCTTTTTTTCTGTGGTACCTCTGGCTGGATTTGAACTACCAACCTTTCAGTTAGTAATTCAGCACAAACCATTTTTGCCACCCAGAGATCTAAACCCATTGCCATCAAGCTGATTCAAACTCATGGCAACCCTGCATATTTCAGCATGTAACTGTGCTCCATAGTGTTAGGAAACTAAACTTCCTGGCCTTCCTTCTTCAGTGCTTCTGGGTAGATTTGAACAGCCAACCTTTTGGTTAGTAACTGAATGTAAACTGTCTGTGCCACCCAGGAGCAGGGTGGGGGTGGGAGTCTCTAGAGGAGTAGGCCAAGGCCTCGTTGGTGGATGTGGAGGAGTCTCCCCTTCTCTCTTGGCCTGGCTGCTCCTTTCCCCACCCCAGTCACTGCTGAGATCCCTCTCAGGCCTCCTCTGTTGAGAAGGAGCGTCTCTGCTGCCTGGCTCCCTGTGCCTCACTGTGTGGTCCTCACCCCTGGCTCCCAGCCTTCCTGGACTGGCTGACCCACTACAAAAACGGCAGGGAGGCCACATGTTCTGACCTCCTCTAATCCCACAAGAGGAAGGTAGAATCACCATCAATAGCGCAAGACCTATTACTGCAAGGCCAGACATGCTGCCTCCCTCCAGCCCTTTCACCAACTGTTCCTCCCAAAGCACCACTACCTCTCTCCTGGGTTCGGTAATTCGCTGCAGTGGCCACACAGAGCTCACAGATTATGGGGTTTATTAGGGAAACACCACAGGCTACAATTCAAGTTCAGGAAAAATGCTCAGTCTCTCTCCCATCCCACCGTCCCTCAGCCAACAGCTCTCACAGTCTCTTTCCCAGCAGTGCTGGTCCCTCGGTGTCTCACTCAGCAATGCGTGTCTCTTGTGTCTCTTTCCCAGCAGCACGTGCGTGTCTCAGGAGCCCTTGTCTTTTTCAGCAGCACGTCTTCCTCAACCAGCAGTCAGAGAGCATTCTAACTCTAGGAGGCCTCCTTTTGAGCCTGGCAGAGTGGTCAAACTAGCCAATCACAGCACCAGAACTCTAAGCACCTGAGAGAGAGTGGGAACCTCCCAGAACATTGTGTTGTGCCACGCCCAATAGAAATACTCCACGTGGATAACATTTACAATCAGGAGCTCCTCAGTTATTCATTCCACCACTGGGTTTACAATGACTTATGGGTAGAAAAACCATGCTAAGTAATTTACTACACTGCACCCACCCTTTCCTATTCTAGGTCCCACGAATCTATTGGGAGCTCTCCACCAAGCGGGTCCTTCTGATGGAGTTTGTGGATGGCGGACAGGTCAATGACAGGAGCTACATGGAGAGGAACAAGATCGACGTCAATGAGGTGAGGCCCAGAGCTCTGGCTGCTGTGACCGAGGACAGGGGTCTAGTCCAGGAGCCCAGTCCAGGAGCCCGGCTTGGGCAGATGTGGCCAGGATGAGGCCTCAAGTCTGGCCCCACTGCCTTGAAATGTGGATGGGGTGTGAAAATCTTAGGGTGAGAAAGAGCCTCTGAGCTCATCTAATCCAACCCTATGCCCATCTCCTAAAACTGGTAGTTGCAGTGCATCATGGGGGCAGGGACATGCTAAGCCTCAGAATGAACTTTGGGATATTCCCAGTGCCTTGTTTCCACTTGAAGATGTGAAGGAGCTTGACAGTATTTATTTAAAACAAACATGGCCATATTTTGGAGCAGAAGGAAAACTTGGTCTGAAGTTTAAAATAAAGATAAACTCCTACCCATTTGGGGTCCTATTTCATCTCCCTGTGTTAGGAAAACAAGCAGACAAAGTTAAGGAGCCTTTCTCCCTGCATCTGTTTGGTTGAGTCCATTGAGCTCAGCCAGTGTTTCTTGGGCGTCTACTGGGCATGTAGCCTGCTTTAGATGCTAGAAATAGAGACAAGGCCCTGTCCCTAAGGAGTACATGATCTAGAGAGTGACGGTGCACAGGTATAAACAAACAACAAAATTAATAAACTTTGATAAATACAGCAATAGAGCTGTGCACAAAGTATCCTGGTAACTCAGGAGGGAGCTTGTAATTTGGCCATGAAGGCATGAGTAGTAAGAGGGAACAAGCTTTAGGGGAGGAGGTGGACTGTGAGTTGGGCCACGATGGCCATGGAGCTCTCCAGTGGACTCAGGAGCAGAAGGCATGTCAGCCTGTGCAGTAGACAGAGGCAGGGATGCATAACCCCATCTACATCACTGCTAGTGCAGAATCACCCAGCCTCCTCTGGAATGCTTCTGTTGTTATGTGCTGTTGAGTTGGACCCAACTCATAGCAACCCCTCCTTGGGTTTTCGAGGCAGTATGCCTATGGACGTAGATTGCCCCATCTTCCTTCAGAGGAGTGGCTAGTAGGTTTGAACCGCCAGCCTTCTGGTTAGCAGTCAAGTGCCTTAGACACTATGCTACCAGAATGCCTCTAGTGATGGGGAACTCATTAGCTCTTCAAATAGTTTTCTCGGGGTCTAGCACAGTGCGGACCACTAGTATTTAATGAATACTTACTGAGCAAATGAATGAACCGACTAGCTAGTCAAACAGGTTGCTCTTTCTGTTGCTGAACATCCCTACCTGGTGGCCCAAACGCTGTGCAGGTGCTAGGGGAATCTTTCCCCTTCTTGGTTCACATTGCAGGGCAGAGTGCTGCCACCCTGTGTGCTGGGCACTGCTGTTCTTGGGGCCGCTCAGCCCTGGGTGGGAGATACGGCCTGGAAGCCCAGCATGCCACCCTGCCCTCAGGGGTCTGCCACACAGCACCTCCATTCCCTGCAGCGTCCACTTGGACAAGCAGCTTCCCATGTTTCTTGTACCATTTGAGCCCTTCAGAGCCAAGGGGCCACAGAGTGCAGTGGTGCGAAATCAGGGACTTGATCCTTCCGCCCCTGTGGAGAGAGGACACGATCCTCTCTCTTGCCTTGCGCTCTCTGCTCTCTGTCACTACTCAGAACATAGGGCATCAGGCAAAGAAGAGCCAGGGCTTCTGTGAGGACCACAGTAGCCAACTGTATCAGCTTCCCAGAGCTAGGGGAAAAGGAGCGACCCCTCCTGGGGTTTCTGAGGTGGTATCACTATGGAAGTAGATTACCCAACCTTCCTTCTGAGGAGTGGCTGGTTGGTTTGAGCTTCCAGCCTTCTGGTTAGCAGTCAAGTGCCTTAGGTACTACACTACCAGAGCTCCTTATTTCTCCCTAGGTGATGTAAATGATTTATGTTCTCAGCTTCTAACAGAAAGATTGGAGGTTCAAGTCCCCTCAAAGACACTATTCTGGTTACCTAGTGCCACTCTGACAAGAATATACCACAAATGAGGTGTTTTAACAAACAGGAGTTTATTCTCTTACAGTTTGGAGGCTTTAAGTCCAAGTTCAAAGTGCCAGGCCCTAGGGGCTGTGTAAAAGCTCCTCGACCTTGGGTTTCAGCTCTGCCTCTTGCACCTGGCCCACTGAAGCTAGAGGTGTCTCTTCACTCAGGCAGCCACTGGCTGCTGAGGCTGACAAGCCCAAGGTTGACAAATAATATGGACACAGTCCCGATATTACCAACCCACATGACAGGCCATTGATTCAAGTCCATTGAAAGTCCCAAGGTCAGCAGAGCATGGCAGTCTGCTGAACAACAACACGGCTACATGCAGGGTCCATGTGTGCCATAAACTAGAGACCATTCCCCAAGGCTTCTGCTTGTATACAGAAAGCAGATCACATTCCCTAAGGCAGCTACTCAGCTGCTCACAGTAGATTCCACCATGGAGTTGATTGCCGGTCTCATCATGGGGAATACTACATCCAGCTGCCCAACTACTCATCCAGGTCTAACCAAGTAGCCACACAAACTGAACTACCACAGGCACCTTAGAGGAAAATCCTGGAGATCTACTTCCGAAAAACCAGCCACTAAAAACTCTATGGAGCACAAAACCTGTGTGTTGGGGTCACACACATGGGGTCACCATGTGTTAAAATCAACTTGAAGGCCACCTCCCACTCCCTTGGTCTCAGGGAAACTGGCCTGAAGGGGCTATAACCTGTACCCCACTTTCTTCTTTTTGGTCCCCACAGGGTCCCTGGGATAGGGGCTGTAACTTTTCAAGAAAATTCATCATTTTTAAAGTACCTGCTATGTGCGAATTATGGGTGTTCAGAGGAATTGAACACAATCCCCTTGTTCTTTTTTTTTTTTTAATGCATTTTATTGAAATATAATTTATATACAGTGAAATACAGAAAACTAAAGTGATGTGGGTCAATGAATTTTTTTTGTTGCTTCTGCAGTGTTCCTTCCCCTCCCTTCCCACCCCTGGTAACCAACAAAGAAGGTTTCCTTCCATATATTAATCTTTTCTTGACTTTTTACAATAATGAACTAATATAATATTTATCCTTCTGTGATTGACTTATTTCACTCAGCATAATGTCCTCCAAGTGCATCCATGTTATGTGGTGTTTTGCAGATTCTATATTATTCTTTAGTGTGGCATAGTATTCTGTTGTGTGTGTATGTATCATAGTTTGGTTATCCATTCTTCTGTTGATGGGCATCTAGGTTGTTTCTATCTTTTGGCTATTGTAAATAGTGCTGCGATGAACATGGGTGGGCATATGGGCATATGGGTCTGTTCTTCTCCTGGTTCTCACTTCTTTAGAATATATACCTAGTAATGCAATTGCTGAGTGAAATGGTATTTCTAATTCTAGCTTTTTAAGGAATTGCCATACTGCTTTCCACAGTGGTTGTATCATTTTACAGTCCCACCAGCAGTGTATGAGAGTCCTAATCTCTCCACATCCTCACCAGCATTTGTTATTTTCTGTCTTGTTGAACTTTGCCACTAGTGCTGGGGCAAGATGGTATCTCATTGTTGTTTTGATTTGCATCTCTCTAATGGCTAATAGGGAGCTCTGGTAGCATAGTGCCTAAGGCACTTGACTGCTAACCAGAAGGCTGGTGGTTCAAACCCACCAGCCACTCCTTGGAAGGAAGATGGGGCGATCTACTTCCATAGTGATACTGCCTCGGAAACTCGAGGAGGGGTTGCTATGAGTCGGGTCCAACTTGACGGCACATAACAACAACAACAATGGCTAATGATCATGGACATTTCTTCCTGTGTCTGTTGGCTGCCTGAGTATTCTTTTTGCTGAAGTGTCTAGTCATATCTTCTGCCTGTTTTTTAATTGGACTGTTTGTCTTTTTGTGGAGGTGTTGGAGTTGTCAGTTACATCTATCCCTTGTCAGACATGTTGTTGCTGAATATTTTTCCCCAATCTGTAGGTTCTTTGTTTATTCTTTTGGAAAAGTCTTTTGAAGCACATAAAAATTTAATTTTTAGAAGGTCCCATTCATCTAGTTTATCTTCAACTGTTTGTACATTTTGGGTTATGCTTGATAGTCTATTTATGCCATAAATTGGGGCCCTAAATTTGCCCCTATTTTTCCTTGAGGAACTTTGTACTTTTAGATTTCACATTTAAAGTCTTTGATCCATCTGGAATTAGTTTTTGTGTATGGTGTGAAGTACAGATCTTGTTTCATTTTTCTGCAATGGATATCCAGTTTTGCCTGTTAAAGAGACCATCTCTTCCCCATTTAATGGATTTCAGCCCTTTGTCAAAAATCAGCTGACCATAGGTCGATGGATCTATTTTTGGGTTCTTAATCTGTTCCAATGGTCTATGTGCCTTTCGTTGTACCAGTACCAGGCTGTTTTGACTACTGTGGCTGTATAGTAGGTTTTGAGATCCAGGAGTGTGAGACCTCCTACTTTGTTCTTCTTCTTCTTTAGTGCTTTGCTTATTCAAGGTCTCTTTGCTTTCCTTATAAAATTAGTGATCGGTTTTTCCATATCTTTAAAGACTACTAATGGGATCTGGATTAAGATTGCATTGAATGTATAGATAGCTTTGGGTAGAATTGATATTTTCACAGTGCTCAATCTTTCTATCCATGAGTATAGTATGTTCTTCCATTTATGTAGATCTCTTATGGTTTCTGGAGCAATGATTTGTAGTTTTCTTTGTACAGGTCTTTTGTGTTCCTAATGATATTTATTTTCAAGTATTTTATTTTTTTGGTAGCTATTGTAAATGATATTGATTTCCTTTTCAGCAATCTCTTTGCTGGTGTAGAGGAATCTTAACTGATTTTTTGTGTTGATCTTATATCCCACCACTATGCTAAATCTCTCAATTAGTTCCAGTAGTTTTTTTGCTGAGTCTCTTGGGTTTTCTATGTATAGAATCATATCATCAGCAAATAAGGATAGTTTGACTTCTTCTGTACAACTTGGATGCTTTTGATTTCCCTTTTTTGCCTTATTGCCCTGGCTAGGACTTCCAATACATTGTTAAATACAAGTTGTGATAGAGGACATCCTTTTCTGGTTCCAGTTCTCAAGGAACATAGAGAATAATGTAGGCTGTTGGTTTTGCATATGTGCCCTTTATTACATTAAGGAATGTCTCTTCTATTCCTATTTTGCTGAGAGTTTTTGTCAGGAATGGGTGTTGGATTTTATCAAACGTTTTTTCTGCATTGATTGGTATGATCATGTGGTTGTTTTTCTTTGTTGTATTTATGTGATGGATGACATTGATTGTTTTTCTAACGTTGAACCATCTTTGCATACCTGGTATGAACCCCACTTGGGTAATAATAGTATTATTATTATTACTATTTTTTTATATGTTGTTGTAGTCTATTGGCTAGGATTTTGTTGAAGATTTTTGCATCTGTATTCATGAGGATATTTATTGGTCTGTAGTTTTCCTTTTGAGTGATGTCTTTGCCTGGTTTTGGTATCAAGGTTATGCTTGCTTCATAAAATGAATTTGGGAGGATTCCATCCTTTTCTGTGTTCTGGAATAGTTTCAGTAGGATTGGTGTCAGTTCTCTGAATATTTGGTAGAGTTCTCAAGTGAAACTGTCTGGGCCAGGGTTTTTTTTTTTGTTAGTAATTTTTTTATGACCTGTTCAATTTCTTCTTTTGCTATGGGTCTGTTCAAATTTTCCACCTCAGTCTCTGTTAGCTTAACTAAGTAGTATGTTGCTAGAAATCTATCCATTTCTTCTAGATTTTTTAATTTGTTGGCATATAGTTCTTTGTGGTATCCTTTTAATTTCTGTTGGTTCTGTTGTGGTGTTGCCCAATGATCCCTTTCTTCAGGGAGCTCATAGCTTAGAGTTGGAATCAGACACACAACTAAATCTAGATACGGTTCTAGCCATACTTAGGGCAGCCAGAGGGGTATGAGTGAGGCTGCAGGGGGCTGTGAGAAGAAGCACTGAGCTCTGGCCATATGTCTTGCCTGAAAGGATACATAGGAATTGGCCAGGTGAGGGAAAGGAGAAGGTATGGGTATGGTGTGACAGGATAGAGGGCAGGGTTCTGGGGTAATGTTGAGAAATGAATGGGGGTAGGAGAGGAGGAGTAGATGGTGAAGGCATTGGGTGTAATCTTGCAGGTACTGGGGAGTCAGTGAAGGGCTCTGAGGAGTGTGGTGATGTGATCTGCCACTGTGGCTGGCTGGGAAGGAAAGAATGGAAGGGACCAGTAAATAGAACAGTCACTGCCTACAAGGAAGGAGAAAGGAGAAATAGGAATGTTCTTTCCGTTACTCCCAAGGCAACACACAGTGACCATGTAGTCCCAGCATTGCGATGGGCCAGAGGAGAAAGCCAGACCTTGGCTCAGCAGATGAGCCAGGTAGAATTGATGGACAGTGTGAGCACAGCCTTCTGGTGGCTGTGTGGCCTCTGTAAGTAGGAATGATCATAGTACCTCCTAGGATCATAGTTCTTGGGTGGTGCAAATTGTTACGTGCTTGACTACCAGCCTGAAGGTTGGTGGTTCCAACCCACCTGGAGGTTCTTGGTGGATAGGCCTGATGACCTGCTTCAAAAAGGTCACAGCATTGAAAACCTATGGGGCAGTTCTTCTGTGTACATGTTGGGTTTCCATGAGTCAGAATTGACTTTCCTGCAACTAAGAGCAGCGTAATAACTGCCTTTGAGAGGAGTTGTGAGGACAACATGAGTTAATGGACAAACAGTGCTTAGCACAGTGCTTGGCATGGTAGCTACATTGTTGTTTTCATTTTTATTGTTGTTGGGCCATGTCTTTTCCTTCTTTGCCAGCAGGTGGGCACTAACATTGAATACCTACCTCCCTATGCCCACTTGCCTTTCATTGGAGGCTTGCATGTTGCTACGATGCAGAACAGGTTTCAGGTGAGCTTCCAGACCAAGATGGACTAGTAAGGAATGGGGGGTGGGGGCGCTTGGGGGGCTCTACTTCTGAAAATGAGCCAGTGAAAATCCTGTGGATCATAATGGTCCAGTCCCCTTGTGCATGGTATTACCATAAGTTGGGGGCAGTCTTTTGGCTGGTGGGTTTGAACTGCCAGCCTTCTGGTTAGCAGTCATTGAACAGTTCATGCACATCTGATTTCATGGCCCTGATTACTGTCCCCAACCATAAAAAAAACTCTTTTCCCCTCCTCTCCCTGTGACCACCCCCTCCCTGTGCCCTTCTTATCTATGCATTCCTATCTGTCCAGCTTTCCCTCTTTGTGTGTGCTACCCCTCTGATAACTCAAGGCTGATTGATCTAAGGGGTATATCTCCCTAGAGTAGGTGGGTGCATCAACCTGGGGTAGGTGTTCTGCATGTAGGTGTTTCTTCTGTTGGGCTAAGAGCCAGCCCATGTAAGTGAGTCCATTTCTAGGCTCAAAGGGTAACCTGGAGTCATAGGCTTGGGGGTTCCACCAGTCTTTCTTGTTTTACATTCAGCGGTTCATGTACATTTGGTTTCACTCCCCATTTACCATCTCCAAACCTAACTCACTCTCCTCTTCTCCTTTCCAGTGACCCTCCCCCTTCTCTGTGCCCTTCTTAGTTATGTACTCCTGTCTGTCCAGCTTTTCCTCTGTGTGAATGTTGCCCCTCTTGTTCCCCATGGCCGATTGCTCCAAGGGATGTATCTCCGTAGAGTAGGTGGGTGCGTCACCCTGGGTTGAGTGTTCTGCATGTAAGTCTTATTACAGTTAGGCTGAGAGCCAGCCCTGGGGAGTGAGTTTTATCCCAGGCCTGAAGTGTATCTCAGGGCCATAGTCTTGGCGGTCCCACCAGACTCCATCCAACCAATATTTCTGGTCGTTATTGTGGTTTTGAAATTTGTTCCACGTTTTCCTCCCACTCTATCCAGGATCTCCAGTTTTGATCCCTTCCTGAGTGGTTCGAATTGAGAGAGAGTTCACTGCTTGGAGGAAAGGATACAGAACTACTCTTCCCATTCAAACCCTCCTCCTGCTTTACACATGAGGAGAGAAGGTCAGAGAGGGGAGCAGATGTCTTTCCCGAGGTCACTCTGCCACTAGCACAATTGGGGGCTTCTGCTTTGTCTTCTTTCACTGTTGGCTCCTCGATGGGCACAATGAGGGTGTCCCTGTGGAGCTTCCTGCAGAGGAGGAAGGGAGAAGGCTGCATCTTAACTCGATCCTCTTCCCACCAGGATGCTTGACTACAAAGTCATTGGCTCCAGTGGGGAAGAGGTGGGATGGGAAGTCACCTGTGGCTTTTCCTCAACACCTTATAGGAGAGCAGAGTCTATGCCTCCTAATCAGGAAAGATCCCACAGCCCTCCTCCCAGCCCCAGTTGATTGGCATTTACTTACTGCCAGCTGCAGTGCGATTTTCATTCTAGCAGCAACCCCAAATCAATTAATCTCTTTGTATCCAGGTAAGCCCAGGGTTCTAATGGCATTTAATCTGAGGTGGCTTTGATTTTTTAAAGATAAGCGTAAACACAGAAAAGATGTGCTCTGGTGTAGTTACTTGCTTGTGGCCCACCAAGGTGTCTGGGAGGAGGGGCAAGCTGGCTGGAGATGGGCAGGGGAACTGGAGCTGGGTGGTACCTGCTGAAGCCTGGACTCATCTGTTCCTGCCCTCGTCCCTCTTCATGACGGCCTTGCAGGTCCAGAATCAGAGATGTGGAGAAAGGAGGTGAACTGCCTACGTTCACCCAGCTTAGTTGTGCACTTCAGCCAGTTTTCATATGGACTTAGCATGTAATCACTTACCATCATAGATCATGCTACAAATCATTTTCAGCCCACAGCAGGCTTCCTCATGTGTTCTCCCAGTCAATACTCCTTCCTCAACCAGACTAACCAGTGCTCTGACTCCTGTCACCGTGTTGTTGTTGTTATTACTTTAGCCCACTACTAGACCTCGTATAAATGGAACCCTATAGTCTGTAGCAGGAGCTCTGGTAGCATAGTGGCTACCACTTGCCTGCTAACCAGAAGGCTGGCGGTTCAAACCCACCATCCACTCCTCGGAAGGAAGGTTGGGCAATCCTACTTCCGTAGTGATACTGCCTCGGAAACCCAAGAAGGGGTCGCTATGAGTCGGGGCCGACTCAACGACACATAACAACAACAACAACAACAATAGTCTGTAGCATAGTAAAGATTGCGAGGATGGTGCAGGACGGGGCATTGTTTTGTTCTCTTGTACATAGGGTCACTGTGAGTTGTAGCTGGTTTGATGGCACCTAACAACAACAATGACAGTAGTCTGTAGGCTTTTGGATTTGTTGTCTTTGTGTAAATCAGTTGTGATCTTTTCTTAGGATCTTTATTCTGTTCCATTGGTCTACTGGTCCATCAATGCAATAATACCACATTATCTTAATTCCATTATCACAAGCCCCTGGCCCATGGAGTTTGTATGACCATCTTTGGGAAGCTCTTTGGTATTTTGAGATGATGTAATTAAATGCTTACTTTCACAGAAATCTCATGGCAATTGGCCATGGACTTTACCATGCTGTTGCTGACCACTGGGTGATATTTTGAGTAGATGAGGGACAGACTTTACTTTGCAGAAATTAATCTATTATGTGTCTTACCAACTAAACATAGACAGAGGCCTCATGGAAGACTTGTGTGTGTGTGTGTGTGTGTGTGTGTAGAGTATGAAAGAGTCCACATTCCTGAATGTTCCAGGCAATTCTGAGGTTGTAAATGTCTTTCTAGGTTTTAAGAAAACTTCAGGGAGTATTTTTGGTTTAAGATTTAAAGATTATCTCAGGAAGGTAGTTTCAGGAGTTCACCTACCCTCCGTGGCTCCAGAAAGGCTGGAATCCATGAGAATTTGAAATTCTGTTCTATATTTTTACCTTTTTGATCAGGATTATTCTATAGAATCTTTGATCAAAATGTTCAGCAATGGTATCCAGGCACTCCCTTTCTTTTGGTCTCATGCCAGAGGAAGCATGTTCATGCTTGTTCATGGAGGCAGTTAGCCTCACGGTCCGTATCCTCCTCCTGTCGCTGACTCTCCTTCTTGCTCTGTTGCTGCAGCTGAATAGAGACCAATTGTGCCTTGGATGGCTGCTGAAGGCTTCTTAAAACTGAACAATTGTTCTTAGGTGCTGTCAAGTCATCTCCAACTCATAACAACCCTATGTACAGCAGAACGAAATACTGCGCGGTGTGCTAGCCCCATGATATTTGCTATGCCCAAGCCCATCATTGCAGCCACTGTGTCACTCCATCTCATTGGGGGCCTTCCCCCTTTCCGTTGACCCTCCACTTTACCAAGCATGATATCGTTCTCCAGAGAATGGTCCCTGCTGACAGCATGACCAAAATAGCTGAGACAAAGTCAGTCTTGTTTCCAAGGAGCATTCTAGCTGCACTTCTTCCAGGACAGATTTGTTAGTTCTTTTAGCAGTCCATGGTACTTTCAGCATTCTCCAACACCACAACTCAGAAGTATTGACTCTTCTTCGGTCTTCCTTATTCCTTCTCACATGCATATGAAGCAATTGAAAATACCATGGCTTGGGTCAGGTGCACCTTAGTCTTCAAGGAGGCATCTTTGTTCTTCAGCACTTTAAAGAGGGCCTCTGCAGCAGATTTGCCCAAATACATCATCTGATGTCTCCACTGCTGCTTCCATTGGTGTTGGTTGTAGAACCAAGGAATATGAATCTCTGGCAACTTCCATCTTTTCTCCATTTATCGTGATGGTGCTCATTGGTCCAGTTGTGAGGATTTTTGTTTTCTTTATGTTGAGGTGTAATCCATACTGCAGACTAGTCTTCAGTCTTCATCAATAAGTGCTTCAAGTCATCCTCACTTTCAGCAAGCAAGGTTGTGTTGTCTGCATATCACAGGTTGTTAATGAGTCTTCCTCCAATCCTGATGCCATGTTCTTCTTCATATAGTCCAGCTTCTCGGATCATTTGCTCAGCATACAAATTGAATAAGTATGGTGAAATGATACAACCCTGATGCACTCCCTTCTTGATTTTAAACTATGCAGTGTCCCTTTGTTCTGTTTGAATGACAGCTTCCTGGTCTGTGTACAGGTTCCTCATGAGTATAATTGTTCTGGAATTCCCATTCTTCTGGATGTTATCTGTAATTTGTTATGATCCACACAATCAAATGCTTTTCTTTTCTTTTAATTTTATTGTGACTTGGGTGAAAGTTTACAGAGCAAATTCACTTTCCATACAGCAGCTCACATACACTTTGTCTCATGACATTGACTGCAATTTCCCACAGTGCAACAGCTCTCCTCCCGCTTCCTCCCCATAGTTACCTCTTCCCTGTGTCCTTCCCTCACACGCACTTCTGCCCCCCCCACCTGTCTCCCTGTGCATACACAGCCCTTCTATTCTGTGACAGTCAAATGCTTTTGCATAGTCAATAAAACACAAGTAAATATCTTTCTTGTATTCTTTGCTTACAGCCAAGATCCATCTGACATCAGCAGTGATATCCCTCGTTCCAATTCCTCTTCTGAACTGAACAATAGTTTAGCTTAATTAGTAAAAAAAAAAAAAAAAAGCCTGTCTTGAGCATTATGCTCTTTCAAGAACCAAACCAATCCCAGGGCCATTGAATTGATTCTGACTCATAGTGATCTTTAAGGACAGAGCAGAACTATAGTGTTTCCAAGGCAGTAATCTTTATGGAAGCAGACTGCCTC
>NW_006921666.1:3341969-3350037 GCF_000298275.1 Orycteropus afer afer | reverse complement strand
GAAACCCAAGGAGGGGTCGCTATGAGTCGGGGCCGACTCGACGGCACATAACAACAACAACATATTATATTTAACTATATATATATTTAACAAATACTACCAGAGCTCCAGGGATCAAATTGATAACAGCAACTTGAACAAGTAGATAGGAACCTTAGGGGGCAGTGAGTTTATGTCAGTGAGGGAGGAATAACTCAGAAAAGGAAGGTGAGAGTGGTTGCACAACTTGAAGAATGTAATCACTGTCACTACATAGTACGTGTAGAAATTGTTGAATTGGTGTATGTCTTGCTGTGCATATTGTCACAACAACTACAGCAGAATAAATAAAATCTAAGGGAAAAAAAAAATGTCTCCCCAGGACTTTGAGAGGAGGAGCTCTGGTGGTGTAGTGCCTAAAGTATTTGACTGCTCACCTGAAAGCTGGTGGTTCAAACCTACCAGCCACTCCTCAGAAGCAAGATTGGGCAATCTACTTCCGTAGTGATACTGCCTCGGAAACCCAGGGAGGGGTTGCTATGAGTCAGCTCTGACTTGATGGCAATGAGTTGAGGACTGTGGAACTCAGCAAGCCAGTTCCTGGAGTGACTCTCCCTCCAGAGGAGAGCCTGCTTGTGAGCCTTCCTTAGGAAAGGAAATACAAGGGAGAGACAGGAGTGACATGGAGCTAAGATTTCATCCCATATCCTGGGGATCAGTTGGTTAGTAGCATCTTGGCTGATACAAGCTGGTGACTCAGCTAGAAAATGGCTGTAGAAGGAACCCTCTTAAGATGGGTGGGGATGGCCCAAACCCTTCTAACCACTTGTTAAAATCATCACCCCTCTACTTTGAGGAGGCCTCCTTATGCAATAGCATCCCAGCCTAGCTGGGCCTAGCCTGTGAGGACTTGAAGACCAATCTAAATAGCCAGTTCCTGATGGAGTTGGGTAGCGAAACACCAGGTGAAGAGGGAGACCTGGTTCTGAGTTCCATCCCAACCAGTGGCTCATTTTGTGACCTTGGGCAAATTATACCCCCTCCCCGGGCCTCAATTTCCTTATTGAATGGTTTGGACTAACTGGATTCTAAGGGTCCTTCATACTTCAGATGTTTTACAAAACTGATTCTTTGGCTTGCTGGGAACTAACTTATTTCACAATCACCAGGGGGCTATTTAAAAATGAAGATTCTTGGGCTGCACCCCAGTTTTATTAATCAAAAATTGGGATGGGGAAGGCTGAAAAGGGTTGCAAGAATCTGAGTTTTCTATAGGACATATACACAATGGAATACTATGCAACACTAAAGAATAATGTAGAATCTTCAAAACACTGCATAATGTGGATGAACTTGGAGCACATCATGCTGAGTGAAATAAGTCAGTTATAGAAGGACAAATATTGTATTAGTTCATTATTGTAAAAAGTCAAGGAAAGGTTTATCTACGGAAGCAAACTTTATTTGTGGGTTACTGGAGTGGGAGGGGAGAGAAGGAAACACTACAAAAAAAGAAAACAGACAAAAAAGAATCTGTTTTAATGGGTCTACCACGTGGTTCCGACACCCACTGAAGTTTAGGAACCACCTGTCCTGATGCAGGGGGCAGGGCTACCGAGGTGAGCTCACTGACAGTTTTGCCTCTCCAGGTATGAGGCAGCTATGCTCAGGTGCATTTACCTGCCAGGGAGCACGGGGCCTGCAGGGCCCTTATTTGTGTCTCTGAGCACAGCAGCAGATATGACCACAGGGCCTGACCTGGTGATCGTATTTGCCAGTCACTTTAAGAGCTGGCGACAGTGACTGCCATTGATCTCATTAAAATTAAAGGTCGCGCAGGAGCTGCTTTCCAGGCTGGATGGAGCCTCCACAAGCCACAGAATGACTATTGATTGCAGGACCTTTATCGAAGGTTAATTGGATTTCAGTTGGTGTGTGTTTAAGACCCTGCCTGGGCTGAGGCCCAATCTAATTTGTGTGAAATTAGCTAAGAGAAAGGTGACAGAGTTTGGAGTGTGGGGAGGTGAGGACTTGTGACTGGAGGCCTGATGGGGAGTCCTCAGCCATCTTTGAAGGATGGGGCCCAGGCTGGCAGTTAGCTGTGAGCTGCCTGAGGCTGGGAGCCAGCTGGGGAAAGAGGGCCAGCACTACTCAGCAGTCTCATGTCCTCTGCCCTGGGGATGGCACTCTCGCTGTGTATTGTGTTCCCTATACCCTAATGTTTGTGTCCTTGCTCCAGAGAGTAAGCCTCTGTCTCCTGTCAGGGTCAGGAGGAGGTCTTGGGGTGGTGGGGTGGCTTTCAACTTTATTTTCAGGTCCTTTTCTTGGGCCCCCAAATCTCTACTTCAGAGGTGCCAGGGACTCTTAGTTCCTGAGCCTCTTTGGGGCCCAGAGGTATAAACAGAATTCCTCCACCAGCTTAGGGTTCCATGTTTTCTAGTCATTTCCTGATGCTGTCATTTCTACTAGCCGTCTGTCAGTATGTCAGACTGTGGTGGCTTACATGCTATTAAGATGCTGGAAGCTGTGTCACCAGTGTTTCAAATACCAGCAGAGTCACCTGTGGTGGAAAGCTTTCAGTGAAGCTTCCGGACCAAGACAGACTAGGAAGAAAGGAGGCCTGGTGATCTTTTTCCAAAATTTAGCTAATGAAAATCCTATAGATTACAACAAAACATTGTCTGACTTGCTTTGGACATGACGTCAGGAGGGAGCAGTCGCTGGAGAAGAACATCATATTTGATGAAGCAGAGGGCCAGTGAGGGTGAGGGAAACCCTTGTGAGATGGATGGGCACAGTAGTCCCAGCAATGGACTAGAACATCCCAGCAATCGTGAGGGTGTTGCAGGACCAGGTATCATTTTGCGCTGTTATGTAGAAGGTCACCAGGAGGGAGAGTAAAATCAGCAGCAAACAACGAGTGATTTTCAGTAGCCATCTGTTCCTGACAGTTTTGCTCATCTCTTTTTGTTTGCTGTCATTGGCAGTTCTGCTCTTTTTGTTGTGGGGTCTTTGTCTTCTTTTTCCTTTTGGAGTCATTTTAGTGAGATTCATGAGGAATGAAGCCGATGACATGGATTTAGTCTGCCATGTATACCAAAGCCCTTGCTTCATTTCTTCTTCGCAATAGTTTTTGAAATCCATTCCATGTCACTGTAGGAGCAGTAACAGTGCCTCACATTCATCTTTCAGCCACCATTCATTCTGCAGCTGCTGTGTGTAGGCACCTCTGCCTGTGCTATAACCTAGGTGAGAAAAGATGTTAGAGGGAGCAGGCTAAGGCTTCATAGAGCCTTGGGTGTGGTGGGAAGAAGAGAGGACTTCATAGTCAGGGCATTGTATTCTGGTTCTGCCATTTTTTAGCAAGGGCTCTTGGGTAAGAAGTGACTTAAACCCTGAATCTGAGTTGCCTCATCTGGATGGTGGGGTGACAAAAATCCTAAACAGGGTAGTTGAGTGAACTTTGCAAGCTGTGAAGTCCTGTAGGAAAAGTATTCTTTATAATTCATGATTCTTTATCATTCAGAGAAGCATGTCTTCTTCCATAGAGTCTTTGAGAACCTTCATTGAGCCTCTGCCTGCCCACCTGCTTCTGTTGTCTGTGAGTACACAGACTCGGAGGTTGAGTAACAGTCACTGATTAAGCGTATAGTGACCCCCTTCCCCATAAGCTAAAGTCCATGCTGCAGTTGGTTCATGTTTCCCCTTGTCTCCCCCACACCACCCTGGTGGAATAGCAGGCATACAGTTTCACTGTGCATTATCTCCCACTTGTTGTGCCTCTCTGGCTTTGTGGCAGAAGGTGCTCAGAAAATCAGTCAGTGAAAACCCTGTGGATCACCATGGTCCGACCCACAGCTGATCACAGGGGTGGCACAGGACTGGGCAGTGTTTTATTCCATCATGTGTGGGATGCCCATGAGCTGGAGGCTGACTCCATGGCAACTAATAATAACAAGGTAGAGGATATGGAAAGATTTTGTTGAGTTGTTGCTTGAGGTGAGGTTATCAGGTGTTGATAGCTTTTTCTCTCCTTCCTTGTGTCTTCCAATAGTTAAGGCCCCTGGGGCCTACTGCCACATCCTTTAGTAGCCATGGCCCTTCTAGGATCCCAGGGCAACTTTAATGAGAGTCAGTCTGGCCTGCAGATCTGAAGTGCCTTAGGAAAGGCCTATGAATGCCTTTGCTTAGATAATGTTCCCGTTCAAGTCTAACCTAGAGAAGTTTTCATCAGCCAACTAGGAGCTCCAAAATTAAATTCCCCACTATTCCTGAATTAACCTAGCATCTCCTTATTTGTCTTTCTTTTACAATATCATATGTGGTTGAAGAGGTTCCCAACAGCACGTCTCAGCATTTGCTAGTCCAAGATCCACCTCTTGAGTAAGTTTGTCCTTGTGCTGCATGGCAGAGTTCCTGGGTGGTGCAAACAGTTAACACACTCAGTTGTTAACCAAAAAGTTAGAGGTTCAAGTCCATCCAGATTTGCCTGAGAAGAAATTCCTGGCAAGTTACTTCCAGAAAATCAGTCATTCGGCCAACAAACATATGAAGAAATGTTCACCATCATTAGCCATAAGAGAGATGCAAATCAAAACAATGAGGTATCATCTTGTCCCAGCACTACTAGCAAAGTTCAACAAGGTAGAAAATAACAAATGCTGGCAAGGATGCGGAGCGATTGGGACTCTCATGCACTGCTGGTGGGACTGTAAAATGGTACAACCACTGTGGAAAGCAGTATGGAAACTCCTTAAAAAGTTGGAATTAGAAATCCCATTTGACCCAGCAATTCCATTACTACGTTTATATCCTAAAGAAGTGAGAGCCAGGATGAGAACAGATATATGCACACCCATGTTCATTGCAACAGTATTTACAATGACCAAAAGATGGAAACAACCTAGGTACCCATCAACAGAAGAATGGTTAACCAAACTATGGTACATACACACAATGGAATACTATACAACACTAAAGAATAATGGATAATCTGCAAAACCCCACATAACATGGATGAACTTGGAGGACATTATGCTGAGTGAAATAAGTCAATCACTGAAGGACAAATATTGTATTAGTCTGTTATTGTAAAAAGTCAAGGAAAGGTTTATATATGGAAGGAAATTTTCTTTGTTGGTTACCAGGGGTGGGAGCACAGGGGAGTGAATACTGTTAGATAGGTAGAGACAAGTATTGATTTGGGTTGAGGAAGGGCAATGTACCAAATGTGAGTGATCAGCACAGTGGCACTGAGGAAGAGGATGACATGGAGAGGTACATGGGAGGTACAGACAACAAAGATGAACCCTTTTGCACATATAGTGCTACATTGTCAGTGATGGCACATATTGATCTATGGGTGGATAGAAGGGTGGACAGGCTGAATGATTAAGGATAACTGTGCAGGGGGGAGAGTGCCCATGACCATGTATACGGTTAGCAGACAGTGTTTGTACAAGTATATTTGTATGTTCTGTAAGGATTCCCAGGTATATAGTAGAGCTGACAAGGGGCAAGGTTGTAGGCACTTCTTGGCCACAGTTAGCTACCCAGAGAGAGGGAGTAGTTGGAACTGTGGCTGGGGACCATGGTTGCAGGGGACATCAACATACTACACAAAAACATTGTTCCACATCCTACTTTGGCGAATAGTGACTGGGATCTTAAAAGCTTGCAAGCAGCCATCTAGATGCAACGATGGGTCTCTCCTTGTCCAGAGCAAAGAAGAATGAAGAAAACAAAAAATGCATGGAAACAATTAGTCCAAGGGACTGTTACACCATGGGATGATCCTCAACCTATGTGGCTATGAGACCAGAAGAACTAGATGGTGCCCGGCTACCACTGTCAACCACTTGGAGGGGGATGTATGTAGGAGATCCTGGATAGAGTGGGAGAACAAAGTGGAACAAAACTCAAAATAATTGAAAAAAAAAGGGGGATCAGGTTTGCTGGTACGATAGAACCTGGTGGAACCCCTGAGACTATGGTCCCTAGCTGCCCTTTAGGTCTGGAATTGAACCCACTCCTGTGGCTTCCAGCTAAACAAAAGACAGGCATATGAGCTGAACTTTAACATTAGGTAGATACACTCCTTGGGGAGATCAATCATGGGAGAATAGAAGGGCTGTGTAAGCACAGGGAGACAGCTGGGAGAGGGGGCACAGGAGCGCATGGGAGGGAAGGACATAGGGAAGAGGTAACTATGGGGAGGAAGTTGGGAAGAGAGCTGTTGCATTGTGGTAAATTATAGTCAATGTCATGAGACAAAGTATATGTGAACTGCCGTATGGAAAATGAATTTGCTCTGTAAACTTTCACCCAAATCATAATAAAAAATTGAAAAAGAACAGAAAATCAGACATTGAAAACTCTATGGAGCACAATTCTACTTTGGGGTCACATATATGGGTCCCCAGGAGTTGGAGTCAACTTGAGAGCAACTGATTTGTGCTGTTGTTGTTGTTAGGTGTTGTCGAGTTGGTTTTGACTCGTAGTGGCTCTGTGCACAACAGAATGAAACATGGCCCAGTCCTGTGCCATCCTCACAGTCATTGCCATGCATGAGCCCATCGTTGTAGCCACTGTGGCGATCCATCTCATTAAGGGTCTTTCCCTTTTTTGCTCTCCGTCTACTTTACCGAGCCTGGTTTGTGCTGGGAGCTCTGGTGGCATAGTGCGTAAGGCATTTGAGTGCTAACCAGAAGGCTGGAGGTTCAAACCCATCAGCCACTCCTCAGAAGGAAGGTTGGACAATCTGCTTCTGTAGAGATACTGCCTCGGAAACCCAAGGAGGGGTTGAATAATCTGCAGGTTATATA
The DNA here is from genome assembly GCF_000298275.1 of Orycteropus afer afer. NCBI lineage: Eukaryota > Metazoa > Chordata > Mammalia > Tubulidentata > Orycteropodidae > Orycteropus > Orycteropus afer. Next base: position 3,343,234 of record NW_006921666.1, on the reverse strand, counting down.
TGTACCAGGGGTGGTTCCTGGGGGTGTAGTGGGTGTAGTTAACTACTACCATTTTGAGTGGGGACAGAGGGAGGGTATCATGAACTGCTCTAGGCAGTGGGCTGGTCTGGTCTTTCAAGCTGTTCTACCTCAAGGACCCTGGGCAGAAACCAGAGGAAACACATAGGTGAGTTTGAATTCTTAACCCCCTTGTACTTATTATTATCAGGCTACTTAACGTGATTATTAATATCCTTCTCCACCAACCTCCTGTTTCTTATAGAGATCTTGGCCTTACTTCCAAGACACCCCCAAGAACATAAATAGAATTTCCCTTGGGAGTGGGAATAAATTAATCTACACAATTATAAAATAATTAAAATACTTTCAGCCAATTCAAGTTTTGAGAAAAATCCAAAAATAACGCCTTGATTTAAATATTATTTACTAAATTAATTCTTTACTAAGCCTTTTTATAGATTCCTGGGAGTTTTTTCCTCCCTACTGTTAGAGAAAAAAGGCGTTGTGTAGTTACTGAAATCACTTACATGAGTGCCGTGTTCTTTTCACATCAAACAATTAAAAGACTTGTCATTGATTTTTTTTTTTTCTCTTTCCTAAATAGAGCTGTTCCATGGCTTCGGTTAGCAGTGTTTTTTGGTTAGCAGACAATCCCGGCTTTCCCCTGAGACTCATGTATTGTCTCCAAATGGAGTATCTGATTCTTTGCATTCGCTGCAGCGCTACGGGATGTTGTTAGGTGTCATCGAGTCAGCTCCGTCTCATAGCGACCCTGTGTGCAACAGAACGAAACACTGCCCGGTCCTGTGCCAGCCTCATAGTCCTTGCCATGGCTGAACCCATTGTTGCAGCTGCTGTGTCAGCCAGCCTCATTGAGGGTCTTCTCCTTTCTTCCTGACCCTCTACTTTACCAACCATATCATCCTTTGCCAGGGACTGATCCCTTCTGACAACATGACCAAAGTGCAAGAGACAAAGTGTGTCTGTCGGTTTGGTGTACTGTGGTGGCTTACGTGTTGCTGTGAGGCTGGCAGCTGTGCCACCACTATTTTAAATACCAGCAGGGTCACCCATGGTGGGCAGTTTTCACTGGGGCTTCCAGACTAAGACAGGCTGGGAATAAGGATGAGGTCATCACTTCTGAGGAAACTGGCCACTGGAGACTTTATGAAAAATATCAGGGCATAGTGGGGCCTGAATTCATCTCCTAGGGCTGCTATAACCAAGCACCACATATGGGTGGCTCATAAGAACAGAAGTCTCTG
>NW_006921666.1:3335448-3339784 GCF_000298275.1 Orycteropus afer afer | reverse complement strand
GATAAGTCCCTTGTCAGATATGTTATTACCAAATATTTTTTCCCAATCTGTAGGTTCTCTTTTGACTCTTTTGGAGAAGTCTTGGAGGCTTCTCTTAACTCAAACAGCTGCTGCCTGCTGAGGCTGACAAACCCGAAGTCAACAAATGAACTGGCACAATCCCAAGATTATCAAGCCACACAGCAGGACACTAGTTCAAGTCTAAAAACAGTGCCAGGATCAGCAGACAGCATGGCAGCCCACTCACCGATGACTCGGCCAAATGCAGAATCCAAACGCACCAAGAAGCTCAAGACCTGTCTTTTTATATACTGGAAGCAGACCACATCCCTAAGGGGGTTACTCAGCCGCTCACAGCAGATCCCACCATGGAGTCGATTACCAGTCTCATCGTGGGTTATCACTCCATCCAGCTGTCCAGCCACTCACCCAGGCCCAGCCAAGCTGACACATAACTAACTACCACTCCAGTTTCTGCCTTTCTTGTCATGTGGCTAGCCATCTTCGCCGTGTGTCTATCTTCTCTTCTTTCAGAAGGATACCACTCATACTGGATTAGGACCCACCCACTTTAGTATGACCTCATGTTACCTGATAACATCTTCTAAGACTCTGTTTCCAAATAAGGTTACACTCACAGATACCAAAGGTTAGGCCTTCAGCCTTTCTTTCTGGCTAGCCCAAGGCAGTGTATAACAGGGACTTCAGGGACTTCGCAAAGTCTTTGGTGCATCCCCTGCCTCAGGCTGACGTTTCACTGTGAGTGGAGATGGCACTGTGATTGAGAGCAGGCTCTCGGGGCTCGGCTCCCACTTCACTAACAGGAGACTGAGTGGCCAAGCTTGCTGCCCTCTTTGTGTCTGGCTTCCTTTGCCTGTCCACTTCAGAGGATGACTCAGAGTGCTACAGCTACATGCACTGGTCCAGACAAAGTGCCTAGAATGGTGCCTGGAACAGAGCGTTAACTACTACCATTTGAGCATGGTGGCATTCCTGTCTTTACAGGAGCCCCTGGGTGGCACAGATGGTTAAGCCCTTGGCTACTAACCAAAAAGTTAGTGGAGTGATTCCACCCAGAGGTGCCTCAGAAAAAAGACCTGGGGATCTACTGCTAAGAGAGCACAGCTATTGAAACCCTATGAGGTGGGGACACAGAAAGCCCCACAGAGCACAGTTCTGTTCTGACAGTGGCGTCTTCGTGAGGCACAGTCACATCCACGGCAGCTGTTTTTTTTTTTTTTTCCCTGTGTCTTTGTGGAGAAACCATCATTAACAGGGTAAAGGGACAGTCTTAGGGATGCAGTTGTTTGTTTTTAAATAGGAAACATGTCTAAGATATTATGGAGGGGGTAGGAAGGAGTTGTGTGCCCATTAATGGCCATAAGTTTATTCCAGGACCCTTGATGCCTCTATGAGTATGAGGAGGCTGGCTGCCTTCTTTCGTCAAATCTGTCCCATAGAGACTGTTTGTCCCTATTGAAGGATGTTAAGAAAAGTTATCCAAAACTTAGAAATGAGGCAAAGAGAGTACGGTGTATCTTTTCAAAAGTAATTCCTGGGCATGTTTAACAAGTCCATCTGAGGAACTGTTAATATCTAGGGAAGTGTACTTTTGTTTGACTTTACTGTTTACAATAATTAAGGGCTCAGACTTAGAAATTGCACAATAAGTGATAGACCTTATTTGGCAGAGATGTGAATACTTTCTGTCCAGCAGAAAAGATAACCCCAAAGGTTATGTTTTTTTATTGCCCTGTGGGACAACAACTGGTGGTGCAGTGGTTAAAATGCTCAGCTGCTAACTGGAAGGTCAGTGGTTTGAACCTACCAGCTGCTCCATAGGAGAGTCTGTTTCCGTAAAGATTTCAGCCATGGAAACCTTATGGAGCAGTTCTACCTTGTTCTGTATGGCTGCTATGAGTTGGAATCAACTTCATGGCAGTGGGCTTATGACAATATCCAGTTTTGTACCTAATCCAAGAAACTTAGTCTCCTATGCTTGTTTCAATGCCTGTAAATAGCCAGCCCCTCAAAATTCGCTTGCTGTGCCATCACACTTGATCTCTTATTAATGAATTAGTAAATCTTTGACATATGCTCATTTTATATTTGTATGTGAGCCATGTTTTTAACTTTTTGAAAATTACACTTTGATAGTGATAATGGGCATATTTTTCCATGTTTAAAATAAACTACCATGTTAAAAATGAACACTGGTGGTACAATGGTTAAGTGCTTGGCTACTAACTGAAGCTTCAAACTCACAGTCACTCCACTGGAGAAAGACCTGGCCAGCTGCTTCTGTAAAGATTATGGCCAAGAAAACCCTGTGGGGCAGTTCTGCTCTGTCACATGGAGCTGCTATGAGTTGAAACAGACTCAACGGCTCCTAACAACAACAGCAAACACCAAAACCAACCCCACTGCCATGGAGTCAATTCCGACTCATTGCATCCTTATAGGACAGAGTGGAACTGCTCCATAGGGCTTCTGAGGCAGTGAAAAATGATGTATCGCATTGGGCAAATCTGCTGCAAAAGACTTCTCTTTAAAGTGTTTAAGAGCAAAGATGTCACTTTGAAGACTAAGGTGTGCCTGATCCAAGCCATGGTGTTTTTAATAGCCTCATATGCATGTGAGATCTGGACGGTGAATAAGAAAGACTGCAGACAAATTGATGCATTTGAATTATATTGGTGAAGAGTATTGAATGGACCACGGACTGCTAGAAGAATGAAAAAATCTATCTTAGAGGAAGTACAGCCAAAATGCTCCTTGGAAGTTAGAATAGCCAGACTGTCTTTAGTACTTTGATCATGTTGTCAGAAGGGACTGATCCCTGGAGAAGGATATGCTTGGTAAAGTAGAGGGTCAGCAAAAAATGGTAAGATCCTCAATGGGTAGATTGACATAGTGGCTCTAATGATGGGCTCAATCATAGCAAAGATTGTGAGGCTGGTGCAGGACTGGGCAGTGTTCTGTTCTCTTGTACACAGCGTCAAAATGAGAGTACACACATGCCTTTTTCTTTTATATCGTGGTTACTATTGTTGTAGGAGCTCTGAGGTGCCATAGTTAAAGCATTCAGCTGCTAACCAAAAGGCTGGCAGTTCGAACTTACCAGCCTCTCTCAGGGAGAAAGATGAGGCAGTGTGCTTGCATAAAGATTTCTTGTTGTTAGGTGCTATTGAGTCAGTTCCAACTCATAGCAACCCTATGTTCAGATTGAAAAGAAACTTGTCCCAGGTCATCCATGCTGTTAAGTAACAGACCCAAGATGGCATCAGGATCCTCTTGGTACAAGGTGGCTCCACCTCCTGCCTCTCCCTTCCCCAGCTATTTATCCTGATGAAAAACAAACATCAAGCACAGCCTCCAACCAGAAAGACATGGGGGCAGCCAGACAGGGTGTTGAAGTGGGAGGGTCCCTCTGGTGGTTCTGGCTGTGTGTACATGAGCTAGGATTGGCAGCTCCTCCTCCTCCAGCTCTTCCTCTCATTCTCCAGCAGCTCACACCTCATGGGCAAGGGCTCCTACCCCATTTCCCCAAACCCCTAGGGGCCATCTTTCAATGCAGTAATGGGGGGCCCAGAGCGATTAGCAATATTTCTGAAAGCTTAAGGGAGATCATACATCTCCCCGTGACAGGTCTCGCAGATTAAATGAAATGTCATTTCTCTGCTTTTGGCTAGAATTCTGTCAGCTCAGTCTGGCCACCCTGCTTATCTTGGGCTGATCAGGATCCCTGATTGGATCTTATATGCATCCTTGACAAATAAAAATGAATTATTACTTAATAAATGCAATTGATTTGGCAAATATAGTCTTTCAAAGAATGGCTTTCTGGGAAGAAGAAACTATCACAAGGAGTTCTCGGTGGCAGAGGGGTGGAGACATGCTGGCTCGTCTGAGGAAACAGAAAATGGTGGCCTTGGTACATGCAGCACCTCAGCCAGTGTCTGGGGACTTGACATTTAGTGAAATCCTCTCCTAACGTGAACAGGTGCTGAAGCCTGGAATGTTGATTCCACCCAAGGAAAATGCAGGAGCTGGAGACCTGGCATGGTAGCATTGTGGGATGGGAATAGTATTGAGACTTTAGATAACCTCTTTAGTCCTAGAGCTCCATCTCTTAAAAAGATACAACAGAACCTAGTCCGCTGACCTCCCAGGAGTGTAACAAGAAGTCTTTACAACAGTAACGTGATGGACACCTACTGAGAGGTCACTATGTTTCACGTGTGATATTCTCATTTACCCCTATAGTGCCCCTGACAGAGGCACTGTTGTTATTTCCATTTTACTGAAGCTGAGATATGAGTAACTTCTGCAAGGT
>NW_006921666.1:3322641-3330563 GCF_000298275.1 Orycteropus afer afer | reverse complement strand
CAAAATGGCCAAAACCAGTCCATTTCAGCTCACTAATGCTGAGGATATCAATCTTTATGCGTTCCATTTCCTTTTTGACAACTTCCAATTTTCCTAGAGTACTTACTAGTGCCCTGCATGAACCTGCAAGTACAATGGAGGAGAGGTCTTTGTCCTACAGGAGATGTTTTTGTCCTGTATCTTATCTTGCATAAGATAATAAACAAGACTCTGTGTGATAAGAGAGTACTGAAGTGCCTGGGGGGCAGGTGGAACAAATGCCATTGCAGTTTGGAGAAGGGAGAAATCTATGTGGATGGGAGAGATCAAAGGGAAAGCTTCAGGGGGCAGTGAGCCCTCAGTCAACCCTAAAGGATAAGCAACAGGGTTGTGTGTTTGTGACTGTAACTTGAGTCCCTAGGGTCCTGATCTGGTCCTCACTAATCTTTTCCCCAGCTGGTGAATCAGTATCCTGGGAAAGTGAGTACTCATTTAAGGGCATTGGCTCTGGAATCAGACCTGAGTTTGGAGCTAGCTCTAACATTTATCACTTTGGTGGCCTTGGGCAAGCCACTGCATTTTCTGAGCTTCAGTGTTCCTCTCTGTAAAATGGGGACAGTGATGGTCCTTACCTCAGAAGAGCTGCTATGACAATGAAGTGAGGCAATGCATGTAGAGCCAGCTGCCAACATGGAGTGGTGGGTAGAGGAGGAGGATATCATCTGCCTGGGTCTGAGTGAGAGACTCCAGGAGTCCTTTCTGATCGCTCACACCCATGTGCAGGGCATCTTGGGCTGCTCAGTCTCAGAGTTCTCATCCTTGAGCCCACCACTAGCCTGAGAAACAGTAAGACCTGGACAAGGGATTTACAGACTCATAAGATTCTGCTTTAGGATCTTGGAGACATCTATTCACATTATTCATCCATTCCACACCCAAGGATTGGTTGTTTAATAAATGCTAGACTCAATACTAGCAGCTGGGATTCAGTGATCAGCAAACTAGAGCCAGTATGGTATGTAAATTGTACCTCAGTAAAGCTGTTCAACAAGGTAGAGCCAGTCCCCACCATCTTGGGCGCTTATAACAGTGGGCTAGATGGTCATTAATCAAATACACAAATAGTGTGTAAGTGCTATGAAAGGAAAATGTAGCATCGTATGAAATTGTTTGGCAGGAGTGAGTCATCTTGTCTAGAATATGAGAGAAGGCTTCCTGGAGAGGTGATGCTGAGCTGGGTGCTGAAGGAACCAAGGGATTGAGTCAGGTGAAGATGCTCTTGGCATTGGGAATAGGACATGCAAAGGCCCTGAGGTAGGAAAGTACAGGGATCATTGGATAATCAGAAAGAGAGTAAATGTGGCTGGGATGTCAGTGTAGTAGGAGATGAGACTAGGAGAGGAGCTGAGGAAGGGAGTTGGGTCTGCATTTTAAGACCCTGATTTTGTGCTGTCTACCATATGGGCCCCAGCTGTTCTCCTCTAGCTGGGACAGGTTTGTTGGTGACCATGGGGTCCAGGGGAGGCTGACAGGAGTGCCAAGGGCAGCATATGTCCTGGGCATCAGCCTCCTGGGTTGGGCTTCTTGGTCCTGTGGAGACCCATCGACAGTCCGTCTCTGGGCCAGGGCTGGCTCTATTTAGCAGCTGTTCCCCAGCTGGGAAGAGGCTTTTAGCTTTAATAAAAAGGGAGTAGAGATAAGCAGACTGGCTCAGTGGGGAGAACAGCAGTGACAGGATGATTTAAACTGCCTCTCCAGTGTCATTTCTTCTGTGCAGACATCATAAATCAGATTAGCATTGGGCTCTGTCAGGAGGGGGATTGGAAGAGAGACCTGGAGGGAGAGAAGAGAAGGACCTGGGACTGGCCTGAGTCAGTGGGACAGCCCCAAAGGATGGGTTGGGGGTGTCACCTATGCCTGTCACTCAGCCCCAGCCCTGTTCATTGGAGAAAAGTGGGTGAATTGACTCTCCCACCCTACCTTTTCAGCCCTTTGCCAGCTTTGGGGTAGAAATGAAGAGGGACTGATAAGAGTAGGGAAGAGAGAAAATGGGAGAAGAATGGAGGGGCAGGTGTAAGAGGCGGGCATTTACAGCCGTTGGAAAACCACCTTGCTGCCGTTGCTGCTGCTGTCGAGTCAGCCCCAACTCATGGTGAGCCCTTGCGCAGCAGAGTGAGACGCGGCCCTGGGCTGTCCCCATGATCAGCTGTGGATCAGTATTCTGTTGTGGTCCAGAGGGTTTTCATTGGCCGGCTCTCAGAAGATCACCAGGACTTTCTTCCTCATCCCTTTTAGTCTAGAAGCTCCACTGAAGTCTGTTCAGCATCATGGCAAAACACAGGCCTCCACAGACAGACAGGTGGTGACTGCTCTTGAGGATCGTTGGCCAGGAATGGAACCTGGTGTCCCTCATGGAAGGCAAGGGTTCTACCACTGAACCACCACTGCCTCACATCCAACTAGGCATTAGCATCACTTTGGGAACTTTAAATAATACTGATGGCTGCGTACTGCCCTTGGCATTTCTGAGTTCCTGGTAAAGTTAAGAAGCATTGGGTTGGAGCTTAGCTTCTCTCTTAAACTTGAGAACTATACAGTCTTAAACCATAACTTCCATCATGGCTGTTCAGGTCTTTCAGTCCCTCTTGTCTTCCTGAAAATGACAGGATTGAGGGACCAGCATAAAAGTCCTATCTCTGGGACTCCCACTCACCCTTCCCTTTCAGGTCTCGCGCCACCTGGGCAAGATGTACAGTGAGATGATCTTTGTCAACGGCTTCGTGCACTGTGATCCTCACCCTGGCAATGTGCTGGTGCGGAAGCACCCGGGCACAGGCAAGGCAGAGATTATCCTGTTGGACCATGGACTGTACCAGGTAGGAGAGGCTCTGGTCCTGCCTGGAGTAAGAGCCCACTGCCCTCCCATTGCCACAGAGATGGAGGCCGAGAAGTAAGAGCTGGGGGGGCCTTGTCCTGCCCAAGGAGTGGGGCCATCAGTGCAAGTCACACATACAGGATCAGCTTCCTCCTCAGTAAAGTGAGGCTTATGTTATATTTTACCACCACTGTGAGGATTCACTAGAAATACGCTTGTACATATGAAAGTGCTGTAAGCTGTAAGAAAACGTGCCTTCCCAGGGGACCCAAGTGAACTACCCTGGTGTGAGCTGGGGTTTCAGAGGGAGGTGGAAACTGCGTGTTTCATCCAGTGAGGATATGATATATGTAGTGGGTGAGGGGGATAGGTAACTGATAAGGGCTGGGTGGCCCCAGACTCTGTCTTCTGGAACTCAGGACACAGAGCTAATTTCAATAAACTGTGAGCTCCTACCTGGAAATGGCAACATTCCCTGCCTATCCCAGAAGGCCCAGGGTGTGAGTTGATTTCTTGAGGCAAGTGGTCCTGGGAAGGTTTCCCCATGGTCTCCTGGTCCTTCCCTCAGGACCCTGATATCATATCCCAAAATCTTGGCCTCCCATGAAAGACTCAGTGAAAAGGATGCATTAGTTTAGGGTAGGGTGGCTGCTATCTCGAAATGCATGCTGGGCCAAACATACTACAAGTTTAATTTCTTGCTCCCATACCAGTCCTGGGCAGTGAAGGTGTCTGGAGGCAGCCCTCCTCCTGGACTCCAGGCTGAGTGGAGCTGTCCTTCCCGGGCCTCCTGGGAGGTACCATGCTATCAGCTGGCAGGCAAAGGTCAGGACACAGAGGAGTGTACATGGGAAAGTTGCCTGGAAGTGGAGCTTCTGCCACCTTCTGCCAGCTGGAGCTTAGTCACGTGCAGGGAGGCTGGAAATGTAGCCCGTGCCTGGGCAGCAGGGGAGAATGTGGACTGTGGTGGGCAGTTAGCAGTCTCTCCAGTCTGGACCAAGCTTACCAAATTGGAGCCTTAACCTCAGGCCTGCAGGGTTGACTGAACTTGTGGAGAGAAGCAGACATCATACAGGAACCATCGTCATTACCCATTTCTGAGTTCCCCTTTGCAGTGGTCAGCACCAGCCAGGGACTTGAGGCCTGCACAGTGAGGACCTCACGGGGACAGGAGGCTCAGGTCCTGCTACTGTTGCCCCCACCTTAGGTACTCACGGAAAACTTCCGCCTGGATTACTGCCACCTCTGGCAGTCTCTGATCTGGACAGACATGAGGAGGGTGAAGAAGTACAGCCAGCGCCTGGGAGCCGGTGAGCTCTACCCCTTGTTTGCCTGCATGCTGACGGCCCGGTCATGGAATTCAGTCAACAGGGGCATTGGCCAAGCTCCGGTCACTGCCGCTGAGGTAGGTGGTCCCATCCTGGCCCTTTCCTCTCCCTCAGGTCACACGGGCAGGGCCACATACAGCCTTTTGACCCCTTTTAACCTCTTTGGATCCCTTCTCCTCCAGTCTGAGATTGTAGACTGGAGGACTATGTGTGTGTGAATGTGTGTGCACACACGTGCATGTTAGAGGTATTAGATGGAAAGAAGGGGGCAAGAGGAGAAGCAGTGCTCCTGAACAGAAGGTAGGAAAGGGCAATATATCCCACTGTGTGCTGTCCAGCCCTTACCAGCCTAGACATACAAACAGGGTAGTGTTACTATAGTAACCCAGATCTCTGTGGCTTTAGCCCCAACCTGCTCATACAAGATTTCAGGCTCCTGCCCAGTTCTGATAATGTCCAGGGACTGTCTCATGTGTGTTCATGAATATGTCTGGCACCACCTCTGCTGTGCACTGTCAGCCAGCACATGGCTTCTCTGAGACACCAAGTGGTTTGCTTACTCTTCTGAGGTACTAAGTACTTGTCCCATTGTCCTACAGAGTTTTTAGTGAAGCCACTTTTTTAAAAAAATCTCTGTTTATAGTTCATTTCTCCATTGGACCTAGACAAGAGTCCCATTGAGACTGGGCTGGGAGACAGAGGGTAGGAACATGCCCTCCCGTGCCCGTTGCCACGTGCTCCTATGAGAGAAGCTTACTGGGGCAAGCTCACTTTTCTTGCTCAGCGTGAGGGCCCTCCTAGTCCTATGGAACTGACTTCTGTCTTCCCATTCTGTCAGTTTTTCCAGACCTGCCTGAATCTGTGTGGCAGCTGTCTTTGGGCTCCCGCTGAGGCCCCTGCTCACCATTAGGGCAGAGTCCCACTCATGCAGTCAGAAGGACCTGGATTCTAGTTCCAGCACCTCCTCTTCCTGGTGATGTGACCATAGGCAGTTCCCTTCACCTCTTTGAGCCTCATGGCCCTGACCTGTAAGATGCTTTGTGGTCAGTGGCTTTGGGAATGGCTAGATGCAGAGTCTCAAACAATGTCATCAAGAGGCCATGTCTCTCCATCTCTTGGCTGTACCTTCCTCCAACTTGACATCAATCTTCAGCAGGCTTGGCAGCACCCAGAGCCACCAGCAGCCCCAGGCTTAACAACCTGAAAACGAGTTGCCATCAATTTGGACTCCCTGCAACCCCGTGTGTGTCAGAGCAGAACTTTCCTCTACAGGATTTTCTTTGTATTTATTTATTTTCCATCTTTTTCTTATGGTTTGGGTGAAAGTTTACAGAGCAAATTGGTTTGCCATTCAGCAGTTCATACGCATTTTGATTTGGGACATTGATTGCAGTCCCCACAGTGTAACAGCTCTCTTTCCACTTCCTCCCTGTGTTTACTGTTTCCATGTGCCCTTCGTCCCTATCCCTTCCTGCCTTGTGAGTTTCATCCTGGGCAGATACTGCCCTTTCGATCTTGTTCAGTTGATTGTTTGAACGAGTGCTTGCGTTCCTGGTGTTAGGATCCACTTTCTAGGTCGGTCTGCATTTGGCTCAAACTTGAGCCATGGTGGTAAGCTCAGTTCCAGGCTTGAAGGGTGTCTAAGGGCCATAGTCTCAGGGGTTCCACCAGTGCCTGTCAGAGCAATAAGCCTGGTCATTTTTATGATTTTGAGTTCTGTTCCACATTTTTCTCTCACTCTGTCTAGGACCTCCTATTGTGGTCCCTGTCAGAGTAGTCAGCAGTGGTCAGAGGGTTTTCACCCACTGATCCCAGTGTGGTCCCTGTCAGAGTAGTCAGCAGTGGTTGGAGGGTTTTCACTCACTGATCCCAGTGTGGTCCCTGTCATAGTCGGCAGTGGTCGGAGAGTTTTCACTCACTGATCCCAGTGTGGTCCCTGTCGTAGTCGGCAGTGGTCGGAGGGTTTTCACTCCCTGATCCCAGTGTGGTCCCTGTCAGAGTAGTCGGCAGTGGTCGGAGGGTTTTCACCCACTGATCCCAGTGTGGTCCCTGTCGTAGTCGGCTGTGGTCGGAGGGTTTTCACTCCCTGATCCCAGTGTGGTCCCTGTCAGAGTAGTCGGCAGTGGTCAGAGGGTTTTCACCCACTGATTTTTCTGGAAGTAGATCTCCAGGCCGTTCTTCCATGGCACCTTTTGGTCAGTAGCCAAGTGCATTAACTGTTTACACCACCTAGGGACTGCAGCCCCAGACTTACATAGCCTCAAAGCTCATCTCAGAAGAAGAGAGAAATCTCCCTCCTTTGCAATGTAGGGATGAAGTGGGTGATAATTTCTGCTTTACTGATAGTATATGGAAAGTACCTACTCATAATTCTTGAAGTTCATTCATTCAACAAACATTTGCTTTACCAGACCTTGTGCTAGGTGCTGAGGATCCAATGATGAACAGCCAGACAGGCCTTCATGTGACTTACTCTTTGGTTGAGGGAGACAGACAGTAAGCAAGGGAACACAGGTGGATGAATAATTACAGGTTATAGGTACCATGAAGGAGGGATACGAAGGAGCTGTGATTGGAATGATGGCCGGGGATAGAGGGTGTGGTAGAGAACGTTTGCAGAGAAGACATCACTGAGGAGCTGACATCTAAGATGGGACCTAAAGGACAAGTGTCAGGTGGTGGCAATGGACAGGGAGTTCCCTAGGGGAAATCTGAACGTGGCCATCATATGCAGAAGGTAGGGGGACAGAGTGACTAGAGCAGCAGACTGCTCCAAGGTGAAAAAGCAATCTGAGATTGATTTTGGGGAAAACTTGCATACAAGGTGAGGTCCTGGGCGGCAGCAGGGCAGGTGGGTAGAGCTCCCTGCTGCTGTCCCAGCTCCAGAGATTACATAGAATAGCTAGGTGGGTTTGTCATGCTACACTGCTCCTCAAGTCTAGCATGTCCAATCATTATCATTTGGATCCAGGTTCCATCCATGATGCTGTCTCTTGCTTCGAGGGCGTTATGTTCCTTGGTCTCGTACTCATTTCTGAGAATGAGAGTTTTTGCTAGATGGTCAGCTTCTGGCCTGGATGCAGCTTGCAGGTCCTGGATTGGTCACTTCTTCTTTTGTCCTCCCAACAATAAGAAAGTTTCCAGCCAAGGGAAGAGCTTGGAGAAGCCATACCAGGCAGAGGACACAGGTGCCCTCAGGCCTGGTGAGAAGAAAAGTTTGGTGTGGTCTTGGTATAGTGTGGGGGGGGATGCTGGGATGAAGGGAATTTGGAGCGTGGGCAGGGAGAGTGTCACAGGGCTTTATAAGCTATGGGAAGAAGTTTGGCTTCATTCTTAGTACAAAGTGGGGCCTTTGGCAGGTTTTCAGCAGGGGAATGCCTTGTTCAGATTTGCGAGTCTTAAATCTCAGTCTGCAGTGGGGCAGAGTGAGCAATGGAGCAACCAGTTAGGAGGTTGAGGATTGGGGCAGGACTGAGGTAGAAAAATAACAGGGGCTCAGACTGTGCTGAGTGAATATGGAGGGAAGTAGATGGAGCCATAGAAAAATTGAGAGGACTTTCCATTGGATTAGGGAGCCCTGGTGGCACAGTGATTAACTACTTGGCTGCTAACCATCAAACCCACCAGCCTTTCCAAGGGAGAAAGATGTGACAGCCTGCTTCAGTAAAGATTTACAGCCTTAGAACCATTCTATTTTGTCCCATCAAGTCCCTATGAGTTGGAATCAACTCGATGGCATT
>NW_006921666.1:3321386-3322541 GCF_000298275.1 Orycteropus afer afer | reverse complement strand
ATTATAGGAAGTGGACACATACTAGGACAGACATCCCCATATCTCTTCCTTTTCCTGTCTCAGCTTCCCCCAGAGTGTCTCTGCTCTTTCTCTTTCATCCTGGAGTTCTGTTGGACCATGGTGAGTCCATTAGGCCAGCATACTGTGTTCTTTCCTCCATGATACGTCTTGAAGTCCATCTCTGCTTCACCAAATATTGGTCATAAGGGCATTCCTTGCTCTTCTGCCCTCAGGTCATTATAGTTCTGAGTCACATTGAGTACTGTGGAGAAAGCCCTGCTGGTCTGGCCAATGCAAAGTTAGAACCCTTTGGAACCACAGCCTAGTGTCTCTTTGGGACACCTCAGAGGACCCACCCCAAAGCCCTTCAGGAGTCTGTACTGATTTGGCATGTCCCAGTTTCTGTCACTGTTGGCATTTTTGCCCCATTCCCATGTTGTTAGTTGCCGTTAGTTGATTCTGATTCATGGTGTCTCCACGTATACAGAGTAGAACTGTTCCATGGGACTTTCAAGGCTGTGAAACTTTTGGAAGCAGGTCATCAGGCCTGTCTTCCAAGATGCCTTTGGTGGGTTTGAACTGCCAACCTTTAGGGTAGCAGTGGAGTGCTTAACTATTTGCACCACCCAGGGGCTCTCCTGTCCACATACTCCTGTACTATTAACTGCGGAATGCTATTCTGATCAAGCTTCTCCTCTCTTAAATGACTAAAATACATTTATTTTAAAAGGAAACTTTCTCCACTGGAAAACCCATTTCACTAGCCACAAAATGGAACATATGGTAGTTAAGGTTGTTTTCAACTTGGCTGGGCCTGGTTGAGTAGCTGGGCAGCTGGTGGTAGTTATTCCCCATGATGAGACTGACAGTCAACTGGTGGGATTGCCAGTTGATTCCAGCATGGTGGGATCTTCCATAGGCAGTTAAGTAACTGCTTTAGCGATGTGGTCTGCTCCCACTATATAAGAAGCAGCTTTGGGAATAGTCTCTAGCTTATGGCACATTTAAACCCTGCATGTAGCTGAGTCGTTGTTCAGCAGCCTGCCATGCTCTGCCGACCTTGGACTTTTGATGGACTTGAATCAATGGCCTGGCATGTGGTTTAGTAATATCAGAACTAAAGCTTAAGGGAGATCATACATCTCCCCGTGACAG
>NW_006921666.1:3313301-3313887 GCF_000298275.1 Orycteropus afer afer | reverse complement strand
GGGAGGGATGAGATCCCATGGCAAACAGCAGATCTCGATAAACTACACCTGCTTTTATTAGCTAAGATAGAATTCTATGTTTCAATTCTTATTCATTCATCAAGACTCAGCTCAAATGTAACTCTTTGAGAAGTCTTCTCTCCTGTAGGGCACCTTTCCTCATCATCCCAGCCAAAAGTGATCTCATACTGCTTGTATCACTAATGTGGCAAGTTTCTTATACCCTCTTGCTGAGTAGCTGTTTGTGTACATGTCTTAACTCCCTAACTGGGTGGTGAGTGCCTGGAGGGCAGGGACACTGTCTTACGCATCTGTTTCTCTCCCACAGCCTCCCTGCAGTCCTGGGACTGGATCTAGCCAAGTAGAGGTGTTTGTGTGGGTGTTTGCTCACGAGACAGGAACCCAGTTAGAAGGTAAACTGAGTCACTCCAGCCCAGCCTGTTCTCTCAGTCTTTCTGAGTGCTGGTCTTATTGAGAATTGGGGGACACTCCAACGTTGCATCAGGGAAGATATTTTTGGTTGGTTGTAACAACAACAGGAACACTTGTCGTTAGTTGTTGTTGTTAAGTGCCGTCGAGTCGTTTC
>NW_006921666.1:3295459-3309601 GCF_000298275.1 Orycteropus afer afer | reverse complement strand
CTGTATCCCTGGGGCTGACAGCAACACTAGAAGTGGCTTAAACAATGAAGAATTTGTTTTCTCCATAATAGGAACCTGCAGGTAGGTGATTCCAGCTTGGTCAATTCTGAAGATTGCAAATTCAAGGTTCTGGATTTACTCCTCTGTGATTCTCTTGGTTTTCTTCTCATGATTTCAAGATGGCTGTTGCTGCTCCAAGCTTTGCTGTCTTTGTTCAGCAGTAACTAGAGATGGGAATAGAGGGTTTATTTTTTCCCGTACATCATTACTTAATGGCAAGAAAACCTCTTCCAAAAGTCCCCCAACAGACTTCTCATGTCTCATTGACCAGAATCATGTCACTTGTCCATGGCTCAACCACTTGCAATGGACACTCAGAGTCAGCATTGGCTGAGCTGGATCAAGATGCCCCCTGCCCTAAGAGTGGGACTGCCCTAAGGTTTCCCTGAACACATGGCCCCAAGGAGTCAAGTGAACAGAACTGCGGTTCTTTTAACAAAGAAGAAGTGGAATGGCTGTGGGGTAGGCACCCAACAGAGTCTACCCAGACACGCAGCATCAGGATCTATCTAGGCTTGAAGGCTTTGCTACTCTACAAGATCCCCCTAGGAGTTTGCCTAGATTAGGGAAGGCCCTTTCTGTTCTGGCTGAGGGAGGCTGTCTCTGGGTCAGTTCCAACATTACTGAGAGGTGGGGTCCTTATGATGAGCTGGGCCTTGGTCTGGCCTAGTCCTCAGGCTAGGGTGACCTTGCAGCAGGGAGGCTTCTTAGTGTCTGGCTTCCAGTGGAGATATTCCAGTCTGATAGCTCCTGCCTGGGGGACATTTCAAGTATCACAATATTGTTATCAGTCACACACACATGCTCCTGAAAAGGCTGAGTGTTCTGCTTCCACTGTAGACAGGTGGCCATTGTGATAATGCCTTTTGGCAACACTGAGACCCCTCCATAAGGAGCCCTGGTGGGAGTGGTCAAGCGCTTGGTTGCTAACTGAAAAGTTGTTGGTTCAAACCTGCCAGATGCTCCATGGGAGAAAGATGTCACAGTCTGCTTCCATAAAGATTACAGCCTTGGAAACCCTATGGGACCATTTACTCTGTCCTATAGGGTCATCATGAGTTGTAATTGACTTGATGGTATTGGGTGTTGGGGACCCCTTGATATGACTTTGATTGACTCAGAGCATTTCACCTTCTCTCTTATTACCTTCTCAGTACTCCTAGGAGGTAGACACAGGTGGTATCATGCCTAGTTTTTAGGTAAGGACTCTGAATTGAAAAAGACTAAAAAAGTTACTCAGAGTCACACAGGCCTGCTGTGTCTGGTGGAGCAGCAGTAGAGCCAGATGGTCAGAGCATGGGCTAGGAAGCTGGACTGCCTGGGTTTAAGTCTTCGCTTGCCACTTACTAGCTGTAACTGTAACTTATAGAGTTGGAAGGGGGGATGCAAACATTTGCAAAGTGGTTGGTTTTTGTAGTTAGCTCTTCATACATGTTAGCCAGCATCATCATCAATCATCATTGTCTTTGTTTTTCTGGAAGAAGGCTTCAGAGCTGCACTATCATGCTCAGTGCATGTCAGGCTGGAGACAGTAACCTTCCTAGAGCCACACAGAGATCAGGGACACAGAGAAAGAGCAGAATCCAGGCCCCAAACCTATGTACCAGGATGGAGCAGGGGCTGTGGGGATGGCCAGTTTTAAGGGCTCACCCTGATGCTGCTCTGGGGGCATCAGGACCTCAGGTGTTGGGAGAAGTGAGACTGGCTCCAGTCAGTGGGCTCCAAGGGTCTGGGTAGGCCTGGTGAGGCACAAAGTCAGGCAGGGAATGGGGTAGAACTTTGGAGTTGGAGTTGAGGGACTCGGTCGGACCTATGGACTGACCCAGCCTGAGCTTGGCAGGAGGGGCAGGGTCATGACTCATCTAGTACCAGCTTCTAGGGCTCTTTCCAGGCCTGGCTGAAATTGATGACTAGTGAAGAAGGCTTGGGGAATACTAAGAGGATGGATCCCTAGGCAGAGAGGCCAGCTAATTCCAACTTCAACAGGTGGGGTGGGGTGGAGGGGTTGGTGGGGAAGGCACCTCCCTGCTCCAGTTAGTACTGGCTTGGGGGCTTTGGGGGTGGGTATCCTTGACCTTAGACATCCTTGAGCGGCACATACAGTGGCACAAGAGGTTAGTGGTTGGAACCTACCAAGAGGCACCTCTGAAGACAAGCCTGGTGATCTGCTTCTGACAGGTCACAGCCTCCAAAACCCTACGGAGCACAGTTCTACTGTGTACACAGGGGGTCACCAGGAGTCAGAATCAACTTGACAGCATCCAACTCCTACAAATCATTGACCTTGACTGTAAGGAGCCAGGGACAGCAGCTGCAGCAGAAATGAGGGTTTTTATGTGCTTCTGTCATGCATCCAATGAGTGGCCAGAGGTTGGGGGGTGATGCTCCAACTAGCTTTGTCAGGCTACAGGGCCCCTTGTACTGTTTCAATCTAAGTGGTGCTAAGGTAACTGTGCTTACAGCACCTCAAGTCACAGGTGCCCCCTCCCCTGCCATGCCACTGCATCTCATACCAATAATACATTTCTGTCTCCCACTGCTGCTCAGGAATTGGAAATCCGGGACAATGCGGCCAACTACCTTCCCCAGATCAGCCAGCTCCTCAACCGTGTGCCGCGCCAGATGCTGCTGATCTTCAAGACCAACGACCTACTGCGTGGCATCGAGGCTGCCCTGGGCACCCGCGCCAGTGCCAGCTCCTTCCTCAACATGTCACGCTGTTGCATCAGGGCTCTGGCCCTGTGAGTGTGGTCTCTTCTCTCTCCCTCTGGGCTCCCAGCCTACCCTAGGGGTTCCACTCACCGCCAGGTTTTCCTACCAGTCTGCAGGGCCCTGCCCGAGCTTCCCAGTCTCCAGCTCTCCTTGAAGAAAAAGTGGGGGCAGAGAACAACTCCAGTGAACTTGCTGGTAGCTTGGGGCAGTTTTGTGGGTGGTTGAAGAACAACCTGGACTTGTGAAAAATGGCAGATTCCAGTACCTCACCCTCCCAGCCCAACTACCCTGTTTTCTAGGCAATTCTTACCCTCATTAAAGTTTGATATGTTAGATTCTGAGAGTCTCAGCCCTTCCAAGCATCCTCTGGACTTGGGATCAGGAAGCTCTGATGTGTATCCCATCTCTAACTGATCCAAACCAAACCAAACCAAACCAAACTCATTGCCATTGAGTCAAATCCAACTCATAGTGACATCTCCTTGGGTTTACAAGGTGGTATTTCTACTCAAGTAGATTGATTGCCCAACCTTCTTTCTGAGGAGTGGCTGGTGGATTTGAACCTCCAGCCTTTTGGTTAGCAGTCAAATGCATTAGGCACTATGCCACCAGAGCTCCTCTAACTGATCCAGGGTCTTATAACTGTCTCTCCAGAGACTGGCCAGTAGCTAGGCCAGTGTTCATTTCCTCCCCTCCCCCCAAACTTTGTATTGTGATTTAGGTGAAGATTTGTAGAGCAAATCAGTTTTCTATTCAGGAATTCATACAGTTTGTTTTATGCCATTGATTGCAAGCCTGACAATGTAACATAGCTCGCACCACTTCTTTCCTATCCCTTCTTGCCTTCTTTCTGAACTTTGTCCTTGGGAAAATGCTGCCCTTTTGATCTTGAATGGTTGATTGTTCTAAAGAGTGCATACCCCTCTAGTGTTATTGTTCACCTTATAGACCTGTCTGTTGTTTGGCTGAAAGTTGAGCTAAAAGAGTGAGTTCATTTCTGGGCTGGAAAAGTGACTAAGGGCCATCATCTCAGGAGTTCCACCAGTCTGTCCAACCAGTGAGCCTGGTCTTTTTTTTTTTTTTTTTTTATGGTTTTGAGTTTTGTGGGAGCATTGTGTTCCCACTCTGTCCAGAACCTCCTATTGCAAACCCTTTTAGAGTAGTCAACAGTGGTAGCTGCGTACCATCTAATTTTGGCCTCAGGGTCATAGAGGTTGAGATTCACGTGTTCTGTTGTCCTTCGGATTAATTGTTTCCATGCATCTCTGATTTTATTCACTCTTCTTTACTATGGATGAGGAGAGACCAATGGTTGCACCTTGGATGTAGGCCAGTGTTCTTTTCCCTGCAAGTGTAGCTGTGACTCGAGAGGGAAAGTGTTGGCAGCATGGAAGGCCTGCATGAGGAGGAGCTTGAATCAAGCGGTCTCTTTCAGGAACCTCAGATCTTTCTGGAGCCTTTTTGGATGCCTGGGTACCTTTTGTGTGTTGGTGAGAAAGGGAAGTTGCTCCCTCAGGAAGATGGTGGAAGAGTAGTGAGGGTTTTAAGCCCTTCTACTTGAGTATGGAGAATACACAGAAAAGGCCATCTGGTTGAACATTATCACCCACAGGAGGAAGTCTAGACTTAACTTCCAGTTCATCTGTAGTAGGCAGGGAATGGGTCATTCAGGGAAAGTCTCTGTGAAGGGAGAATTGACCATATATATCATGGGTCTATCGGATATCAGATATCAAACTTGATTATAGCAAAATATACTGCCCACTGAAAAGGCTGAATATGATTTATTCTTCCTCTGAGGGTTCAAGAAATGAAGTCTTGAGTAAGTCATCATCATAAATACCAATTTCCATTATGACCTTTTGTTGATGTAGGAAGGGTTGAGCTGGGCTCGATCCACAATGACTTCTGTCTCTTAGGACCACCTGCCCAGGTTTCCAGGTGATTCTTACCCTCAAAAAGTTTGGAGTATGTTTACTCTACTTTTGGAAAAAGAGAAACTTTGGATGTTCTTCTCAGTGGATCCATTAAGCCATCACTCCCCTGTTAAACCACTCCTTTTGCTTAAACCACTTATTTGAAAAACTCCTTTGAAATATTTGAGTTCCTTTGGGTGCTCACTGGACATTGGAATATCATATAACCAAGAGCAGTCCACAGGCTCAGGGAGCTGGTCAGGTGGGTAAAGCCACCATCCTCCATTTTCCTAAATGATACTGAACTACTGTTTCTTTTCTCTTGATCTCTGACTGTGTCTCTCCTTCTTGCCCCTCCTCCAGGCACAAGAAGAAGAGTACCTGCTCGTTTTTCAGAAGGACCCAGATCTCTTTGAGTGAAGCCTTCAGCCTATGGAAGATTGACCTTCATGAATTCATTCTGAGTGTGAAAGGGTTGAAGCTGGCCAGCTGGGTCTTGGCCCTGCTTTGCTGGCTCATTCCTGCTTCACACTGAGTGGACTTGCTGTTCCCTGTCCCTTTGTGGTGTGACCCTGTGGTGGGAAAGGCATCTCTTCACTCCCCACTCATTTGCCATGCCTCTACCCAGTTGCCCACCTCTGTCCAGTGGTGTTCTGGAACCCTAGGCCCCTCTCACGGCACCAGTATCCTCACTCCCTTCCTACTCTGCAGCCCTGGCTCAGGGCCAATGAGCTGTAACATGGAACAGACTTCTCTCTTTATTTAGAGAGAAGACAAAGGAGTCTATTTTCCTACTCTGGGTATGTGCCATTGGGTTGAATGTCCCCTCACTTCTGTTAACCCTTTTGGACCATGCATCCCATTGAGGGCACATTTAGCTTGTAGGAAGTTTGAGTTTTGTTGGAGGTGAGTATGGTCCTGAACTTGCTAGAGAGCAGGTTCCTTCTCCTTCCCATATCACTCCCCAGAGGTGCGTCATCTTTGTAAGATTCTTTGGCATATTCACACAGATTCTGTTGAAGCCATGAGTTCACTGCTGTCATGGTGATCCCTTGGTGTTTTATGTCATGTACTGTGTTTCAATAAAAGACCCCTTCAGGGTTTCAGGATTTGTCCATCTTAACTCACTGCCCCCAACCCTTGACCCCAACTCTATGCTGTATCCAGAATGTGCCTCATGGTCCTTACCAACATATTTTAATTACAGTTTCCCCTGGTTGCTACTTCTTTGGGGTTTCCAGGGAAGCCTGGGGGGAAGCAAGTTGAATCTGGGCTTGGTTCATGGGGAATTTTATTCTAGGTGTGAGCGAATCCACACTGGCTGTTAGGTGAGAGAGGACCTGAGAGCCGAGTGTCGCTGTGATCTTCTGCTTGGCTTCTTACACCTGTAGTCCTCCCAGCCTTCCATTTGAGGGCTATTTCCTGCATCTTTGTAAGTTTTTCTCACCTTCTAAGACCCCCAGACCTTGTCAGGGGAGTTAGAAGCCCAAGGCCAGGAACTCAGAGGCTCAGTGGGATCCTTGGACTTTGGTTCCCCTGGTTCTCACCTCATGCCTTGTCACCTCATCATCTGCCTTGGTCTACTAGTTGATTTCTGACTTATCTCTTTGGTTCCTCATTCAATGAACTCCAGTTTCAGGCTAAAGATTCTACCTGGTCTCATAGTCCTCTTGGAGACCGTGGTCTTCTTGCTGAAAGCTTGGTTGCTATAGCTAGGTTTCCACTCTGAAGTCTTCACCTCACCTGTCTGGACTCTATGCTTCTACCTCATTGCCTACTGCCAGCTCTGTCCCCTCCCCCCTGCTCGATCATTTGGCTCTATTCCTGGAACACCCCAAAACTCCTTCACCTCCTGCGTCTGTGTGGTCTCCAGGCCCCTGAGGCCCCAAATTTGACAGGTCACAGCTCTCACCAAGCCCCAGTGCTCACAGACAGTAGTTCAACATCTAATTTTTAGTAATACGATATACACTTCTGGTCTTATTTTTGGTAATACAAGCAGCGGATCTTCCAGTGACCAGAGATGATTCGCAATGCCTTTATTTCCTGAAAGAAATAATTGTTCTTAGTGACCAGTTGGATGCACCCAGGGACCTGAGAGAATAATTTGCAAGATCTGTTATTAATCATGAGGATGCATGCTGCATATTATATTTTATGGTGTCTTTTATAGCCACTGAAGTAAATATAAATGTCCTTTCTGCTCAAGGTAATGGTTCCTTGCTTTTCACTTTTGGTTTAATGGTTGGCTTCCTTCCGCTCTGGGATCTAACACATCAGCATGTTGCCAGTGAGCCCAGCACCCAGAACAGTTGTCTAGGGAGAGCAGAGAAACAAAGGAGTTGGGGGGACAGGGCAATTTGAAGAGAAGAAAGGTGAAGGCTGACATTTGTTGAGTGCCTTTCGAAAATCTGAGTAGCCATGCTAGGCTCTGCATGTAGGTTACATCATTTAATTGCACCTGTGAGTGAGAGGTCATTAGCCTTATCTCAGACATGACCCATGGCTCAGAGAGTTTTAGTCATTTGCCCTAGGCCATACAGCTCATGAGTGGTGGCCCATGCTTTACTTACTCTGAAATGCTGTCGATATGGATTATATTTGCTCCTTGGATTGCCTAACCTGCCTCAGTTGGGTCTGAAAGGCCTTGATTTCAGAGGAAATTGAAGGGTTTTTTTGGGGGGAGGGTAATGGGTCAAGGAGACAAAAGTCCTGGAAAAAGCACACAGTCTAGCACATTCCTGGGAACCTAAGAATGAACCCGGAGCACTCTGGTATTTCTCGTCCTGTGTGACGTAGGCCAGGGTGGCTTTCCTCGAACCACTTGCTGGCCTGTGCCCTCTGCTCTGTTTGGTGGGCTCATCTCTGGAGCCTAGAGGCCATGGGAGGAGACTCTCTCCAGACTCACATTCCATGGCTCTGAGGTAGCTCAGGTGAGTGTCTCAGCCTTTCACCCTCATCTCCCTTCTTCATCTTGTAGAACTTGCCATGAGGTTGACCATTGATCTGGGCTTGGTGCTTTCCTGTAAACATGGCTTCTGTCTCTCGGAGCAGCAACAGCATCCTTGGTAAGGCACCTGCTTTGAGGGCTCTTGTCTTCTTACTGATCTTTGGATACTTATTTAATTGAGGTATTGGCACCTTTGATTTGGTCAACGTGGCTACTTTTCCCCCTTCCTTTTCTGAAATGGAGAGAGCAATTCTGAATCTATGACCCACTTGGCTTTTAGCCTCTCAGATATGGGCCAAGCACAAAGTACATATGCCTTCTAGTAAGAGTTCAATAAACATTCAGACGTGTAGAAGAATCTCAGAAACATGTAGAAACATAAAATCTCAGAATACTTTGTTATTTTCAGGGATGTTGAAATATGAATATTTTAAAAGCTACACATGCCACCTACCCTCCACAGGATGCTGACTTGTTTGGTTGGAAGGAATCAGAGATCCTAGATGTTCCCACGATTAGAGATGGTCAGGGACAGTATTACTGGTGGGCAGGACTCTCCTGCCACAGCTGCCTCTAGGGACACCTCAGAAAACATAAGTGACTCCCAAGAGGCACCCAAGCAAGTCCTCAGGGGGGTGGGGACCAGGGGATGGGTTAGAATTGCCCTTGATATGTGCAAATGTGAGTCTGAAGTGGAACCATGCAAGGTGACATCTGGGGCTTGAGTGGCAGGAAAGGTATGGCCGTGAGGAGCTAGGGTCCAAGGTTGGGCGAGATCTTAACAGGATGAACAAGGCCACAGGGAATGGGGTGTGCTTAGTATTGCTGAGCCTGGCCTGTGGGAGAGGTGATGTTTGTTAAGCTGGATTGAGAGGCCCCATATTTAACCAGAGGCCTTGAATACCAGGTGACAAGATGCCACTGCTGCTGTTACTGTGGGAGGTCCAGTCCCAAGTCTTAAGTCTGCAACAGTTACGATAAAGGCCATATGTTCAGAAGGGCTCTTCTCTCACCTCCTTCCTTCCATCCCTTTTCTCTTGCCCTCCCTCCCTCCTTCCTTCTCTCTTTCCCCCTCATTTCCTCTCCCTTTCCTCCTCCTGTCTTTTTTCTCTCCTTCCTTCCTTTTCACTTTCCTTCCCTCCTTCAGCCCTCCCTCTTTTCCTCTCTCCTTCCTTTCTTCTTCTCCCTTCTCCCTCATTCTTTCTCTCCGCCCCTCCCTTCCTCCCTCCCTCCTTCCTTCTTGTAAATAAAAATGGGTTACAAAATAGCACAGACTGGCTTGCTCTCGCTCCTCTGAGGGAAGGATGGAGTCAGCACTCAGAGAATAAATGTTTAATCCTTGGCTATGGCTTCAGTGTCCCTTTCCTTCAGTGAATGCCTCCTGGCCTGGTTTCCTTGTCTATCCTGGGTTCTGGGATCCCTTAGCCCTGCCTTCAGCCACCTCCCCTCTCAGCCAGGTCACAGTGCCCTGGCCAGCACTGCTGGGTGGAGGAGGGTTCGGTCTGCTCACTTCTTCCTTTGGCTGGATAGTTACAGAGGTCCTTTAGATTTTTCCTCCTATTTTTCTTTTCCTATGTGAGAGGGTAGGCCAGGCTCTTAAGACTAGTGAAGTCTTAATTGCCCCCAACCCCTGTCATTCAACTTCTATTCCTTCATCCTCTCCCCCTGTGATTTTATTGTAGAGTAGTGCTTCTCAAACTTTCATGTATAAATGAATAGCCTGGGATCTTGTTAAGATGCAGATTTTGACTGGGGGTGGGACTCTGGGGAGGGACTTGTGGTTTGCATTTCTAACAAGCTCCCAGGTGATGCTGCTACTGCTCATCCCAGGACCACACATTGAGAACCATCAATCTAGATCCTTGCTGCTCAAAGTGTGGACCAGCAGTGTTGGCATCACCAAGGAGCTTGTTAGAAATGCAACTTCTCAGGCCTTACTGTCAACCTACTTGGGGTGGGCTAAATAATGGCCCCCCAAAGATGTCCACATCGTAATCCCTGGAAGCTGTGAGTATATAACCTCACATGGTAAAAGGCACTTTTCCAGATTAAGTTAAGAATCTTGGGATGAGGGTATTAATCCTGGATTTTCCTAGTGGGCCCAATGTAATCACAAGGTCCACATTATAAGAGGGAGGTTGCAAAATCAGAGTAGAAGTAGATGTAATGATGGGAGCTAGAGGTTGGAAGGATGTGAAGAAGGGGCTGTGAGCCAAGGAATGTGGGCAGCTTTTAGAAGCCGGGAAAGGCAGGGCAAGGGATTCTTCTCCAGAGCCTCCAGAAGGAATACGTGACTGCTAACACCTTGATTTTAGCCCCAAAAGGCTCAATTCAGACTTCTGACTTCAGAAATGTAAGAGAACAAATTTATGTTGTTCTAACCCAGGGAGTATGTGGTCATTTGTTACAGCAGCGATAAGAAACTAATATACTACTAAATCAGAAATGTTGGGGGTAAAGCCCAGCAATTTGTTATAACCAGCTGTGAAAATGGTTTGGCAGCAGCATTGTCTGACTTCCTCTAACTTCATGGGGGAGGGGAGAGAATCATTATCTACATCAACATCCCAAGGCTGATTCCTATGAGTCAGACATGCTCCACCCTCAAACCTTCTTTCTGACTGTGACACCACCATCCTTCCTGTGGCACTCTCCTTTTTTGCTGCTGTTGTTGTTAGGTGCCATCGAGTCAATTCTGACTCATGCCCACCCAACGTACAACAGAATGAAACAGTGCCTGGTCCGGTGCCATCCTCGTAATCCTTGCTATGCTTAAGCCCATCATTGTAGCCACTGTGTCAATCCATCTCGTTGGAGGTCTTCCTCTTTTTCGCTGACTCTCCACTTTACCAAGCATGATAACCTTCTCCAGGGACTGGTCCCTTCTGACAACATGACCAAAGTAGTTGAGATGATGTCTGGCCATTCTTGCTTCTAAGGAGTATTCCTGCTGTACTTCTTCCAGGATAGATTTATTGGTTCTTCCAGCAGTCCATGGTATTTTCAGTATTCTTCACCAACACCACAATTCAAAAGTATCAAATCTTTGGTCTTCCTTTTTCATTATCCAGCTTCCACATGCATATGAAGCAATTGAAAATACCATTGCTTGGGTTAGGCGCACCGTAGTCTTCAAGGAGACATCTTTGCTCTTCAAAACTATAAAGACGTCTTTTGCAGCAGATTTGCCCAGTGCAATACCCTTCACTGATAGGTTTGATAATTCTTGGCAATTGCCACAAAGAACTCATAGACAGTACTTACAATTATGGGGTTTACTAGGGAAGTAACAGGTTACAGTTTAGCTCAGAAATGACTCAGGATAACAGTTCTTTGATGAGGACGGCCTCTTCTCAGCGGTGCCCACAGGCATATCTTTCTCTGGTCCTCAGTGTTTTAGCCCCATGGCCTCATGGCCCCTTGGCCCTGCCCTGCTTGGTCAAGTGTCACAAAGCTCTTTTAGCTCTGCTCATAAATGCCCAGAGGCACCCCACTCTGCCAGTAAGCCTCAGCTTGAAAGCACTCGGCTCTAGCTCTGTTGGTCAGCAAACCTAGCTCCACGAGGTATCTGGATGCACCTCACTCTCCCAGCAAGCCTCCTGCCCAAAGGCTCTGAGCTTTCTCGTCTATGGGTCCAGAAGCCCACCATGCTATCTCGTTAAATCTCTTGGTTCTGCTGCCTCTGTTACTGCCATTTTTTTTGCCATTGCTTTTCACTATTTCCAGTGTTACGGTTTTCTGTCTTCTAGATCTAAGAGATTCCCAGCGCAGTGACCCTGGGTCCAAACGATGTGCTTCACTTCCATCTCTTCTTCTTGGTGGGAGTCAGGTCCCCTCTTTCTGCCTCAGGAATGGCTCATTTTAAGCTTAGTGGGATGTCAAAATTGATCTATCTCCTCCTTAAAGTTCCATACACCTTACTTGGATGGTCCCACCCCCACAGACCACAGAAGAAAGATGGGGTTATCTGCTTCCATAAAGGTTTACAGTGTTGGAAACCCAACAGGGTCACTATGATTCGGAATTGACTCGATGGCAGTGAGTGTTGAGACCCCCATACATGTGCCGTGTACCTTATTTACCTTATTAGCAAGCTATCCGATCACCTTGATGGGCCACAAACACCTCATTCGCATAGTCCCACCCAGTCATTTGGTAGGAGTTTTAAAGTCTATGGCTAGGAGGGCCACATTGACTCCACCACACAAGCCCTCCAGGAGATTCTGATGCAAGCTCAAATTTGAAAACCCCTGGTCTATGGTTCTCAACCTTATGTGCACATCAAAATCACCTGAAGAGCTTCAAATAATTCAATGTCTGGGCCCCACTCCAAGATTCTGGTTTAAATGGTTTGAAGGAGGCCAGGCACTATTTTTTTTATCTGCATGAGTGTTTTGTTTTTTAACCTGTCAACATCTTATATAACCATGATACATTTATTTATACTAAGAAATTAACTCTGGTACAATACTATTAACTAAACTACAAGGATTATTAAGATTTCACCAGTTTTCCCACTAATGTTCTGTCTGTGTTGCAAAATCCAATGCAGGATCCCACATTGCATTTAGGACATTAAAACTTGCACATGACAACTTAATTGTCTCCTTAGTTCCCTTTGGTCTGTGACGGTTTCTTGATCTTTCCTTGTCTTTCACGAACATGACACTGTTAAAGGGTCCTGGTCAGGCATTTTGTAGAATTCTCTCAATTCAGGTGTGGCTGATGCTTTCTTGTGACTCCAAACCCAAACCAAACCCACTGCCATTGAGTTGATTCCAGCTCATAGCGACCCCCATTGGGTTTTCAAGGCAGTAAATCTTTACAAAAGTAGGTTGCCCCATCTTCCTTTCATGGAGCAGCTGGTGGGTTTGAACCTCCAACCCTCTGATTAGCAGTCAAATGCCTTAGACACTGAGCCACCGAAGCTCCTTTTTCTTGTGACTAGACTGGGGTTATAGATTTTGGGAGGAATGCCACAGAGGTGTCATGCCCTTTGCATCACATCCTATCCAGGGAAACATGATATCAACATGACTTACAGCTTTGACCTTGAAAGTTCCCCAGGTGATTTTACTGTCCAGTCAGGGCTGGAAACTCTGCTCAGGTGCCTTCCAGAGAAGGAAGAAATGCAGCTTACCAACTTTTCCACATGTGAGCATTAGGCCTGGCTATCCCCAAATTTAAAGTCTCCAAGGAAATGTAAAAATGCAGATATGCTAAAGCAAGGTAATGAGAATGGTGGTATATTTTTAATGTTTATGTTTGCCACTAATGAACCCTTTGAGTGCTTCGTAAAATAGAAGATCAGTGAGAAAGAAGACGACCCTCAATGAAATGAATTGACACGGTTGTTACAGAAAACGCTGAAACATATCAACGATATGAGGATGATGCAGGACTGGGCTGGGGTCTCTGTGAGTCAGAACTCACTGGCACATGAGCACAACCCTTGAAGCTTACACACATGTAGTGACACATGGATGTAACATCATAAACATAATTTGAGCTCCTCTTCCTGAAAGATACAAGTGACACTAGGGTCTGCTTTGGCCAGGTGATTTGCAGTTCTAGAAATGGAAATTGTTAGTGGGGGACCGGCAAGGGGCCCTTTGGTCAGTTACCCATGAGTGGTGGGCCTTGTACCCTTTGTCTAGCCTGACCTGGCAGCTGCCCTCCCAGTACCCAGCAGGCATTGGGTCAGATTTCACGTGGGTTAGTTGCCAACTGGGTGAAGCCCAGGCCTGTCTGACCCTAGTCATGAGTGATGGAAGGGGTTGGTGGCCCTTCTCTTGGGGTGTTATAATGAAGAGGAAAGGCTTGAGGGCTGAATGCCTGCAGCATCAGCTTTCCTCCCACCTAACTAACACTGGCTGTGACATGAAGCGTTTTAGGCTTCTCAGGCTGGTGAATTGGGGCCAGAGGTTAGGGTCTCTGATTGTTTCCTAACCAGATGCCATTGAGCTACTCATGGCAACCTCATGTGTGTTAGAGTAGAACTGTGCTGCATGGGGTGTTTAAAGGCTGATGTTTGGAAGTAGATCATGAGCCCTTTCTTCTGAGGCACCTTGGGTAGACTCTAGCCTTTCAGGTAGCAACTGAGCATGTTAACCATTTACACTGCCCAGGAATTCTGACTGTTCCCTAACTCCTTGCCATCAAGTGGATTCTGACTCATAACGACCCTAGGACAGAGTAGAACTGCCACATGGGTTTCCAAGGCTATACTCTTTATGGCCCAGGGTTACAGGTGAGGAGAGACAACTCAGGGATGCCCAAAGTAGCAGGCCGGAAGAGCAGGAGAAAGGGGATAAAAGCCAGGAACCCGGACAGAGGAGCAGTCAGCCCAGGGACAACTCAGGGGCGCCCAAAGCAGCAGGCCAGAAGAGCAGGAGAAAGGGGATTAAAAGCCAGGAAGCCAGACAGAGGTACAGTCAGCCACAGGGACCCAGGTGGGGGTGATATGAGAGGTCTCCAACAGCAAGACAAACTTGTCTGTCGGTT